>NC_084972.1:1413356-1570856 GCF_963691925.1 Scomber scombrus
TACCTCTGATCACTTGGTGCATCATAGTCATTGCCAGATCAAATTAAATACATTTAGACTTAAGACAGAGAGAAATAAACTGTGAAGTGCAGGGACAATGATATAACTGCTCGTGCTGACCAGATAGGTAGTCATTAGTGAAGCATCATGCTGACAGCCGTGATGGTCTTCTCTATCTGTTTGGGTCCATCAAATTTAGAATTTTAGGATTCTAGGAGTCTAATTACTGTTGTGTCTATTTGGGATACATTTGACTCTCCTAAAGTCCCTTTAAGATCGTGTCTTTTATTTTGAAAATATTATCATGCATGTCAGGGTCAGGTAAGTTCTTCATGGGTTGGTGACATATTTATTCTGTATTTTTGGCCCTGAGAACACCACTGTATGCAACACTGTGACCTTAAAACACTAATGTACTATAATCCTTGATGTACTATTTTAATAATGCATGGCAACTACTCCTTTAGCCTAACAGTTAACTGTACAAACTACCAGCTAAGATGAAACACTGCCTTTACACCTTTGCAAACACCTTTTAACATTTTTTTTTCTTTTTACAGTTACATATCTGAATGTGTTAAGGTATGAGCCTGGTGCTTGTTACATTTTTTTTCCTTTGCCAGCTAATTATCTGCTCTTCAGGTTTCCTCTTATTTTAAAAGGACTCAAGTGATTTCCAATTTATTCCTTGCACTTCAGTAAAAAGGATCTCTTATTTCCTTTGCTCGCCTCCTTGTTGCCTTGCTGTCAGCAAATGCAGTACACAGGGAAAATGCTAAATAGCATTTAAAGAAAAATAAGATCAGAGATCTTTGTAGAAAAGCAGCTGGAATATAAAACACACACCCACGCACACATGTTCGCACGCGCGCACACGCGCGCACACACACACACACACACACACACACACACACACACACACACACACACACACACACACACACACACTCACACACAGTGGGTAGGAGGAGACTTACAGAAGTGTTTAAAATGAGATTGTCTTCCCAGCAGTGGCCTTTTTTCTCAGAAGGGAAATGACCGAAGATCATTGTGAGAGTATGGGGGAACAGGGTGGGGGGCTGGTTTGGGGGATATGCATCTTTGAGGCATCTGCAGTGAACAGATTTAACACCTCCCACGTCAAAGGCTGAGGAAAGCATGGAGACTTTGAAATAGTACGGATGTGTCGACAATGCATGCTCTACTCAAACATGCTCCTGTAGCTCTTGGGGTGAATGTGTGAAGTGACTAATTGCAGGTCTCTGCATATATAAGGGGCCTAAATATATCAGATTGTTTATGGCAGTTCGGTGGCAGACAGCCTGTACAGATGGCAAAGTGCTCAGATATGCTGCCTTTTTTAAATGTGCGTCATTGTAAAATGTAATGTTCCAAAGTAGCAAACACATTAGCTTTCTGGGGAAGGAGGTGTTAAATTGAAATGCAAGAACAGTCGATTGAGATAAGTTCACAATGTATTGTTTTAATTTAGTTGTCTGGTAAAAACAAAACAAAAACAAAGACAAACAACACTGTCTGATCCAATTCACTGAGTCTGTCCAGGATGTGTAACATGGAAAAGTTTAGGGAAGTGAATGTATGCAACACACATAAAATGCATCCTTACTAGATGCCCGAGCCACCTCATCTGGCTCCTCTCAACGCGGAGGAGCAGCAGGTCTACTCTGAGCTCCTCCCGGATGACCAAGCTTCTCACCCTATCTCTAAGGGAGAGCCCAGCCACCCTACGGAGGAAGCTCATTTCGGCCACTTGTACCCGTGATCTCGTTCTTTCGGTCACTACCCAAAGCTCATGACCATAGGTGAGGGTAGGAACGAAGATCGACTGGTAAATCGAGAGCTTCGCCTTTCGGCTCAGCTCCCTCTTCACCATGACGGATCTGTGCAGAGCCCGCATTACTGTGGACGCCGCACCGATCCGCCTGCCGATCCTTCCCTCACTCGTGAACAAGACCCCGAGGTACTTAAACTCCTCCACTTGGGGCAGGGTCTGCACTCCAACCTTTTCCGGCTGAGGACCATGGACTCGGATTTGGAGGTGCTGATTCTCATCCCGGCCGCTTCACACTCGGCGGCGAACCGATCCAGTGAGAGTTGGAGGTCACGGTCTGATGAAGCCAACAGGACCACATCATCTGCAAAAAGCAGTGACCCAATCCTGAGGTCACCAAACCGGACCCCCTCAACGCCCTGGCTGCGCCTAGAAATCCTATCCATAAAAATTATGAACAGAATCGGTGACAAAGGGCAGCCCTGGCGGAGTCCAACCCCCACTGGAAACGAGTCCGACTTACTGCCGGCAATGCGGACCAAGCTCTGACACCAGTCGTACAGGGAACGGAAGGCCCATATCAGGGGGTCCGATACCCCGTACTCCTGGAGAACCCCCCACAGGACTCCCCGAGGGACACGGTTGAATCCCTTCAAAGGGCAGGTGACCCGCGTCCGGGCAGGGGAAACTAAGAACCATTTATTGTACCCACCCTATTGTCCAAATATGGTCACTTCTGGCTCCAAAAATCAAAGATGGCAACAGTCAACTAAACCTGAGGCTCCAAAACGGCAGTCAATAGACCAGTGAGTGACATCACAATGACTATGTCCTCAATTTTTTACAGTCTATGTTTCTGTGTCACCAAGGATGATTTGCCACCACTCTACTGAACAGACTCTTTATTGTAAAATGAATCTACAGTATATGACACTGGTCGACTTTGGACAGCCAGTTAACTGACTTTCATGTGATTCCTCTCTGTATGAGAACGCTTCTATTAGTGTTTGCACTTGTATGTCCATTAGTTTTGCCCTGGTTTAACATGTCATGATCCAATTTAGAGCTGAGAAAGAATGAAAGTGATACACCTCGACCATTTCCACTGGGGCTAGGTGATGGATTAAATTGCAAAATTTAAACTAGTTCCACACACTGCTATTATTCCATGGGATTCTATGGCAGTAAACATTGCTGTCACCAGTTTGTATTTTACCCCTCGTCGGGTGTGATGAATCAGTAATGGGTGATCATGCTCTGCAGATTTTCATTTCAAGGAAATGCCACAGAGGCTTATTTCACTGATTACTTTTACCTCCTCTCTAGTTGGAAGGTAATCAGTGAAATCAGTTAGTGTGACACATGGCTGTGCCTCACACGTTGTTGCCCATCTCTGATCTAAATCCAGTTTCACAGGTTTTTGAAACACTGAATCCTCAGTCAGTGTGAAAATGGATAGAAAAGGTTACAGATCATTGTCTTCTTTACATTTAAATCATGTTCAAACATCCAATACACCAACTGAATGTGTCTTCCCCAGATACAGATTCTGTTAACATTAGCATTACTGCTGACACCATTCATAAATTCTTCTAAATCCAGCTGGCTACAGACGTGTGAAAAGCTACAGCTCTCTTTTCCTCCTTCATCTGCTTCTTCCTCTCCGTTTCCTGACATATGTCCTTCTCCCTTGACTTTTGTCCTCCCTCCATCCTTCCCTCCATCCTCTGTCCTCTTCACCCGTCACCCTTCTGTCCTCCTCCTCCCTGTTAGAGGTCAGAGAGGATCTATCACCTCACTGAGCTCAATTCACAACACTGGGCAGAGAAGGACACAAGTGCAGTTACACTGGAGTCAAAGAGGAATGTACTGAATATGTGAAAAATAATCAATTTATAATATTTGGTATGTTGGGATGTTTTTTATAAGCTTAACTCCAATCAGCACATTTTTGGTGGGGGGGGGGGGGGGGGGGGGGGGGGGGGGGGGGGCTGGAATGCCAACTGTGAGCTAGACCTCATCACACAGACCTCACTAAGGCTGCATTGAGAGTGAAATCAGCCCTGTGTTAGTACAGTGGGCACAGAAGGGTGGCGTTGGTGGGGGCATGTTGGGCATCCGGCAGCTAGTCTTGCAGCAGTGAAAAATGGAGAATAGAGGTGAAAAGCATGACCATAAATGACAGTAAAACACAGTGGAGACTATATTCATTGATGTTATTTACCTAATTTGTGTGCTTCATTCATTTCAGCTCAGTGTAAGAGTGTCTACTGTGTTTTGCTGTCATGTATGGTCATGCTACACTCCTCTGCTCTCTGTGCTTCAGCGAGGGCGGGGCTGAGTCCTCCGTGTGCGCAACTACACTTATGTTATTGTAAGTGCAATAAAAGCTTAATGAGTAAAAAGCTAAGAAGATTAGTTTTTAATGTAATCTGCAAAAGATGGACAAAGACAAAACAAAGAGCTCATACCTAAAAGAAGGGCACTGGACGTGGTTTGAGTATGAAAAGTGTGACATGGATCAGAAACTGTTTATTCATTGAATCTACAGAAAATGTGCTGCATTGTGATATGTATCTGGATATGACATGACCTATATCAGGATATGATTTTTTTGTCATATCCTACAGCCCTAGTCACTGGTTGTCATAGTAACATGGAATAAGCTCAGCAGAAAACTAGAAATACCACCTCACGGTTGTATGCCTCCGCCAACCAGTCAAGTTGCAGTTCACATCCAGACTCATGTAATATTTGTAGTGAAGACTTTGAAGGAATTTAATAAAAGGTTATTTTCCTAGTATGTGTTCACATGTTTGGCCAATACAGCTGCCCCTCTCTTCCCATTTTATGGTGTGGACTAATGTCTAGAAAGATGTTTTTGCAGAGCAGTATGATGTCACAGTGAAGTTTACCTTTAACCATTTTAACCATTAGTGTATCCTGTTAGACATTTGTGTGAAACTTTGCCATAATTAGCTCAGGAATTAATGAGCCATGGCCAAAAACATATTTTTTGATGTCAAGGTAACCTTGACCTTTGATCTTTGACCACCAAAATCTAATCAGTTCATCCTTGGGTTTAAGGGGACATTTTCCCAAAACGTTCCTGAGAAATGGGGTTATGAGAATGGGATGGACAAACAACCTGAAAACAGAACGCCTCTGGCCACAGCTGTCATGGGTGCAGAGGCATCAAAATGAACAGATTTGAGGTGGTAAACATAGCTCAAAGAGAAGCTGAAACATCTCAGATCTAAATACAGAGATGACTAAACCTGGGCCAATAGACAAAACTACCTCTCCACTAACAGCTTCAGACAGGTCTTGTCTGTGGAAGTCTATTTCATTGTATTAATTCATTGTTTATTTGAAGTTGAATATTTACAGCAACTCTTGCTTTTATTCTGAGTTACTGATAATGGCCCTGTATTAACTTCACATTATAGGCTATGAAATAATTTAGCAAAATCTAATTTTGTATAGTATTGTTAACTATAGGCATCTGTGTACACATGTGCAGGTTGTATTGGGGGTTGGGTGACTTGGTTGACATGACAAAAAATGTTCCTTTGAAGGGTAGTCATGGTTTAAAAAGGTTTGGGAGGTAATTAACTGGAAATGTAGCAAATTGAATACTCAACTGTATCTATAATTAGTAGCAGCAGCAAAGGTCAGGTCTTTTCAGGAAACTTCTTGGAAATGATTTGGAAATTAACGTAATAAAGTGAAACACAGACCCCAACCAATTACTAATAAATTGTACCACAAAATAACTGACACACAGGGTTTGATTAAGGGCCCCACACCGTTAGAGGCCCCGGGGCAGCCGCCTGCTTTACCTGCTTGGTAATCCATCCCTAAATCACTCTGTGCTCAGAGCAGCCTATTGCTGTTACATTATTGGCTGCCATGGTTCAAATTTGAGAAATCAGAGCTTCGCCTAGTTACAGTGCGAGCGTCATGGCTGTACAACCGCATAGTGAAATCAATAGGGGACAGACTGGCCTTGCTCACACACACACACTACACACTCCCCACTCCACTCCAATCAGAGTCGACTTGTTCTCCTTCATTACTCTCAGCCAGGCAGCTGATTCTCTTCCTCTCTCTTCCATCGTCTAATTTGTCCCTGGCTGTCTGTCTTCCTCACTCCCAGCTCTTCCTTATGTTTCATATGCATAATCTCTGTGAGTTGGCTCAATCTAGTAAAATTGAGTTTTGGTGCTGCTGGTGTAAGGTTTGCTCGAAGCTGTAATCAATACTGGGGAGCCATGGGGCCATTATGGAAATCAAGTGGCATTAAAAGGTGCAGTGTTGGGTAAATGTGGCTGATTGCTCAGCAAAAGCTCTTAAAATCATATGACCTTTTTCTTCCTTGTTAGTCACTTTCCCAGGTCAGAATTTACAACTGATTAAAAGCAGGTCACGTTTTCATCCAATTATTGTATTTTCTCACATACTAACAATATAAACTCGTGCTGAATCAACAGTTCTGATAAATTGATTAATTGCTTTAGTCATTTATCAAACACAAATGGCTAATTTCTGCTTTGTTGAATCTCCTGTTTTTCTCAGTTTTTTTTAATCATTGTAACAGTTGTATATTTTAGTGTTTTGGACTGTTGGTCATACAAGCAAATCATTCGAAGAAGTGAGCTGGATAACCAACTGGGCAAAATAGGCAGCTGTTCCAGGTTAACCCTGTGTCAGTTGGTTTTTATTCCTTTTTAGAAGACTATCTTAAAATCTAGTTTTAAGACTTACTTGTTTTAGTTTATATGCTGTGGATGTGATCTATAGTTTTTTTCTAAATTCATCTGTGTGGGGGTTGAAGGCGGGGTCAAACAGCAAATTTCTGCCCCGGGGGTTCTTAACAGGTTAATCAGGCCATGACATCACCTTGAACTCTGAATAATGAATCAATAAAGTCTAATTGTTTCTAGCCTGAATATAAAGGAGAAATCATGTCAGTAGCAATGCCAGGGAGTACTCATGAGACTATCATGTTTATTTAATTGAATTTTTTTCTTATTAATTTGGTCTTTTCTTTTTCCAGTGTACTATGGAGCACTGCTGATAGATTGGTAGTGTCTAACACTTTTCCTCTTCTGACCAGCTGAGCTTTAAGCTCGCAGGCCCTCCAGGACATGAGTGTCTGTTTGGATTTACACTGTTGACAAAAACCAACACAGCTCCATGCATGTACACACACAGATTTCTAATCCCTACACACGCTGCACAACTGCGACCATAATGCACAGCACAAGGTAAACTACAAATGAAAAGGAGATCATAGGAAAATCGCCTGGAGCTGCTGGAAACTGCAGCTGCATTCTGTTGTGAGGAGCAAAGGCTGAACTAAGCATGTCAATCCTGATATTTCAAGTTTCTTATGATCCATAGAGGTGCAGTGCACATTGTAACAGCAGTCTTGTAGCACTTCAAGAGGGTGATGCACTATGTGCTGTGATGTAAACTATAAATGTATATCTACAGGAGTTATGTCAGCTATAAAAGGATGACAAATAGATTTTCCATCCTTCTGGGAGTTCATGTAGCTGTATATAGCTGCACAAACATCAGCAAAAAGTCTGATAACTAACAGATTGTTTGTCTTTTAGGAGGAAAAAAATTACAGGTCGGTCAAAGCTTGCCTCCAGTTTCCTGTCAGGCTGTATAGCATGCATCGGCACTCAGCTTCAGGGGCTAAACTGCAGAAAAATGTGACCAACTGTCCCTCACCTCACTTTTAAATGATGGACTGACTGTAACAAATGCAGTTTTCTCCCTCTCTCTCTCTCTCTCTCTCTCTCTCTCTCTCTCTCTCTCTCTCTCTCTCTCTCTCTCTCTCTCTCTCTCTCTCTCTCTCTCTCTCTCTCTCTCTCTCTCTCTCTCTCTCTCTCTCTCTCTCTCTCTCTCTCTGTGTGTGTGTGTGTGTGTGTGTTTAAACTTCAGATTCAGACATTTTATGCACTGAGGCCACTCTGATCAGTCCTGGATTAGTAAAATAATAAAAGAATTTACACTTCAAGATGCAGCATCTGAGTACAGATAAACATGATTTATTAAAACACTATATATGCAGTATAATATACAGTATACTGTGGCTGGAATGACACAAAATGTTTATCGTGGTCAAAAGCTTTTTTTTTTAACTTCCATGAAGCAAGTGACATATTCTCTGCAGGCCTCAGTATCCCTCAAACCAATCCAAAACACTAGTCATTTATTAAACATGTGTACTTTTTGATGTACGTGTGTACCATCTCATGCTGGATGGTTATTCCTGATCCTGGTTTAGATTTTTAGGCCTGAACTTAATTATATTCATTTTTAAAAGCTGTTTACTGTGTTTTTATTGTCATCTTCAGGATTCAACATTTTTTTATTTTGACTTAAAAGGTGTAACTGTATGACCCCTGTACTTGTCTCATGACACACTGCTAGGATGCAAGGATGCACAAAAATACCAACTATGGAACAAGAAACATTCTTCACACCTAAGTCTAATACAAGTATGCAATATTAAAATGAAACTTTCAATTACTGGACCTTCATCAGGGCAAATGTTTGACATCTCCAGTTGATTCTCTGAGTTTCCAATGACATTAAACAGAGCACACTACATGAATAGACTGAACTTACAAGGCATGACTGCTTCACAATGTATAGTACTCCCCTTTCCTTTTGGTTGAGTGTAGAGCTCCAACATGTACCAGAGAGCCGGTGGCGAGGTGTAGCTCCCTCCTGTTCTTCTCCATCTAAGTGTTTGTATTGCACAGAGCTGCCAGCTATACAGCACATAAAGAGGGAGTCCAATTTTAACTCCAAGCTGTCACCATACTGTTCTGACGTCCCCACAATCACTGCCAAGGCCCTTAAGTCTAAAGTGACATTTCAGTTCAACATGAAGGCTTCAATAGGGAAAGCTATACAGACTGTACAGACAGTCCATGGCTGCAGTGTCTGGGACGTAAAGTGTCTGAAAGATGTATAAGTATGGGTCCAACTTACTGGATTTAGTCAAACAGAAGATGTCTTGGAGAAGGTAAGGAACATAATTTTTGTTTAAACAGTTAAAGCCCCTTGAATGGCATCGCTGGACGTTTTCTGTAGTATTTAAAAGGCCCAACGCTCAACGCCCACCACCACAGACACTTCAGCCAGTTGCCATGAATCAGTTACCCTTCTGTCCTAAAACTCTAACTAACCAAGTTCTCCAGGCTGTCAGTGGAAGAGAAGCAGCTGGTGACTCCATGTGTTTTCGAGGACACACATGGCAGTCTTCACCCAGTCTTCTCGGGCCAGCAGAGGGAGTTGGCAGAGACAAGGACTGTGGGAGTCGTTGGGAATGAACAGATACAGTAGAATTAGAGGAAAATGGGGAAGTGACTCGTCATCCAGTTCATTTTCCTTGTTTTCCCACATCCTGTTTCTTTTTGCTAGAATTTCTATCCAGATTTACAAGTAGAGCAGCTCTCCTGCAACACTGACAAACTTAATGAGTTATTTGATTGAAACAACATTATTTACAACATTAACTGCATATTTCATGCATGTTCCTCATGAATGGCAGTTGTGCAAATGAAAAATGCAAGCTAACATGGTTTCCTCTTGGCTCTACTTATAAATATAAGACACTGCTGTGTGTAAGAGAACGAGTGCTTCTGTTCTTTTTGTGTATTCATTTTTATATTGTTAGCAGAGTTAGTCTTTGTTGATGAACCACTTTGTTTCTTCCGTGTCTAAACTTCAGTCTTCTAATAATGTTGCTATCCTTGCTATCATTATTGTTCCCCTGTGAATCGAATTCATTCGATTTTAGTTGAATTCAACAATGTTAGAACTGGTCATGAGCCCAATGTGATCTCATGGGATGGTGTTTAGATAACACGCCACTTTAAGGACATTTTGTGTGTAATTTCTACACATTTGATGCTTTTCATCATTTAACGCTGCATTTTAAACTTTTCACGTCTCATTTCATGCTGTTGGTTCGGTCTAGGCACAAAAAAATCACTTGAAGAGAAAAGATCATAGTTTGGATTAAAATGAATGAGTAAAATATGCTGACATGAGGGTAAAGATGTCCAGTTTGACAGCAATAAAATGCTCAACGTGAAAGTAAAGATGTCAAATGAAGGGGCACACCCCAAAACTAGCTATACACATTCTGATAGGTGAGCCCACGGGCCATAGGGCCCACATGGGTCACTTGTAATTTGGATCAATCAGCAGCCATGAACGTGCGTAAAATGATTGACAGAAAACCTTACAGGTTACAAAACAATGCTCATTATGACCCCTAAATGTTAGGCTCCTGAACTTATTAGGCATCTGAGCTTCAGCCCAGGAAAGCCTGTGCCTGGCCTTGCATGTTCCTACCAAAATCAGTCATGGTGTCACCACGTATTACTCTATAATAGTCCTATAACAACACAGATGCATTATGGTAAACAGTACATATGAATGTGATTGGTCAAACAGTGTGTTGCTATGGTGGTAACGCGTTTGCCATAGCAACAGAATGTCCTGTTGCCACTGGCCTTAGAAATCAACTATCTGAGTTTATTTCTCTATTATCCATATGTAGCATGACTCATTACTCCCCTCAGCACAATATTGTGTTTAGATGGGTAACTTATCCTTTATTAACCATACTTCAGTTTAGATGGGTAACTTATCCTTTATTAACCATATTTCAGTTTAGATGGGTAACTTATCCTTTATTAACCATATTTCAGTTTAGATGGGTAACTTATCCTTTATTAACCATACTTCAGTTTAGATGGGTAACTTATCCTTTATTAACCATATTTCAGTTTAGATGGGTAACTTATCCTTTATTAACCATATTTCAGTTTAGATGGGTAACTTATCCTTTATTAACCATATTTCAGTTTAGATGGGTAACTTATCCTTTATTAACCATACTTCAGTTTAGATGGGTAACTTATCCTTTATTAACCATACTTCAGTTTAGATGGGTAACTTATCCTTTATTAACCATACTTCAGTTTAGATGGGTAACTTATCCTTTATTAACCATACTTCAGTTTAGATGGGTAACTTATCCTTTATTAACCATACTTCAGTTTAGATGGGTAACTTATCCTTTATTAACCATACTTCAGTTTAGATGGGTAACTTATCCTTTATTAACCATACTTCAGTTTAGATGGGTAACTTATCCTTTATTAACCATACTTCAGTTAAGATGGGTAACTTATCCTTTATTAACCATACTTCAGTTTAGATGGGTAACTTATTCTTTATTAACCATACTTCAGTTTAGATGGGTAACTTATCCTTTATTAACCATACTTCAGTTAAGATGGGTAATTTATCCTTTATTAACCATACTTCAGTTAAGATGGGTAACTTATCCTTTATTAACCATATTTCAGTTTAGATGGGTAACTTATCCTTTATTAACCATACTTCAGTTTAGATGGGTAACTTATCCTTTATTAACCATACTTCAGTTTAGATGGGTAACTTATCCTTTATTAACCATACTTCAGTTTAGATGGGTAATTTAGCCTTTATTAACCATACTTCATATAACATATTTATTAGCACTGTTTCCCACAATGCATCTGTGTAGTTGTATGGCTATTACAAAGTTCTACATGGTGACACTATGACTGAGTTTAGTAGGAACATGAATCATGTTCCTGAGATTGAGTAGTTTCTCTAGGAGCTTATATACAACAGTAATATTCATATAAGTAGCATTGTGACACAAAATTATGATGTGTATTAACAGCATGTGACAGATAACTAAATTACCTATTTGCACTCATTCCGTCAGATAATGTAAACATTTGGGTAGAATATATATTGTGCTGCACAGTAAAAAAAGAATATACAGTACGTAAAAAATAGTGATAACAGTAATAATGACGTAACACAATAATGTGACATCACATTAGAGTAGAAAGTAGAGTTTTTAAGCAAAGACACAGTGTTCAAGACTCGTGCAAGCTGTGCCCGCTACTTTCACTATCCTCTACACTTTAAGAACATTTTTTTACCTCATTGTTTTGTTTCACAGAGTAAGGTATGGGAGAAAAGTATTATTTTGGTTTTCTTACTGAAACTTGGATATTATGACACAACAGGAAGTGAAAAAGGTCAAAAAACAAGAAATGTGTGCCTTGTGTCTCTCCCCACACCATAAAGTATACTTAGCGAGCTTCTGAAACCTTATTTATTACAGAACAATAATCTCTTGTGTGTATTCTGACCTCTGTGTACAAATGTGTGTGAGTGTGTGTGTGTGTGTGTGTGTCCGTTTGTGTCACACACTCCAACTAACAGTCTGTGTAATTTCTCTTTCTCTTTTTCTTTGAAGCAAGCTCCCAGTTGTTTTTATTATGGAAGAAAAAGAGTCCCATAATTGGGATAGATATAAGATTATATTGTGTTTCAGAAGAGGCCTTTGATATCACTGATAGTAACTTGGCTTTTTCGTCTTTGATTAGACATGAAAGCGCCATCGGCACAATGTGGCACAGCAGCGAGCACGGGGCTCGCTCTGCTGTTTTTAATGACCATTTGCATTTCCCATTTGCATAATATGTGGCAGTAAATAGAAGCCTTTGCTTTAGATCAAAAAATATATTCATGCATTTATGTATAGCTATCACTGACTAGACAGAAATGGGCTACGATGATTACTTTCAGAGCTGACATTAAAGCCAAATTAAAGTTTGATTACAAAGCTTGTCAAATCTTTGCAAGGGTTCATACCTTATCAAGGTTTGGCTTTGACTGAGTTGACGGTCACATTGGAAGTAAATGGTGTTGTTGTTAATGTTTGGCTGTGACTCATGTAGTTCTTTAGAATGTCTCTGAGCTTGTAAACCCACACAAGCCTTTGAAAATCAGTGAATCTGAGGCTGACAATTCCTCAAGATTAACAGGAGACAGATCTTTTTCTGACTGATCCCTTCTTAAACTTTCCTCAACCGCACAGGCTGAGTTTGTTACTGAGTGTGAGGAAAACGTGGAACCAGTGATTCACTTCAGGATCTGCCTTCCTTTCCGCTGCTAGAAGTATCTGAAGTGCGGCTGTTGAACCTGGGAGTACATGGAAAAGCTACAAACAGGATTGCTGTGCTTTGTTTATGACTTTGAGAGAATGTTTGTGTGTGTGTGTGTGTGTGTGTGTGTGTGTGTGTGTGTGTCTGCTGGGTGGGCAGGACAGGCGAGCATCCTTTTATTTAGTTCATTCGATTAACCCGAGCATGCCACGTTTAATACCAGGGTCTGTGATGGAGACGGTTTATTTTCAGCTGGGGGATCAGAGGCTAAGATTGCGAACTGTAACTGCTGATGTGTTGGAGTGTTTGTTCTCTGCTCTCCTTCATGTTGTTTGTTTGTTAGAATATCAGCTCTTGCCATTTTCTTTTTATACATAGTGATTCTGTTGTTTCTTTTTTACTTTATTGTCTTTGCCTCATATTCCCTTATGTAGGAGTGTGACTCACTGCTTTATATTCTGGGTTGAGCCTTGAGTGTCAGTGTTTATCTGCACATTTAACTGTATCATTTTAAGTTGCTGATCTTAAATATCTGCTAATCTGTCTGGTGATTTGAGCCTCCCAGTATATACACAGCTCCACATTACCCCAATAACCAAATGCTGTTTTGGCTTGGCCTTAAATAACAGACTTGTCACTATATGCCGTACACCTGAGTCTAATGATTGAAGCAGATTCACATTATAAAACATCATGTTGCATTAGCTACCATCAGTCATTTGTAAATATAGATGTACAGACAACAAAAAGCTGTAGTAATTATAATACTGAAGAAAAAGGAAAAGATTTCTATATGATTTATTCAAATCTAGTGACAAATAGATGCTTTCATTGGAAAAAGGACGTGGTACTGAATGCAGCGGTACTGTATATGTATGGCATCTGTGCATTTGGTTTGACAGAGTAATGGCTCTGAGAGGACAGGGATGCAACATAAGTTGTGTGAAGTATTGATTTACATTTTTTGTACACACTGCAACATTTCGTTGTACACATTTCATGCACGTTCAAGTCTTGTAAATCTCCCTTCACATTCACATGATATACAGGTTCACAACTTTCTGTCATTTCATAAATATTTGGCTACATTTATGCTGTCGTACTTCCTCCCACCAGTATGCTCAGTTACTTACCATGCTGCCATGTCTTAGTTAAAAAGCATTATTCAATATGAAAAATCCAGACACTTAACAGGCAGTGACAGTCTTCCGAAAATGTTGGACCGGATCCGAGACTGACTCAGCTGAATAAACCCAATGATAATAAGACGTGATCCAGGATGTGGTCGACCTCAACACCAACACTGTCTGAAACCTAGGTGGTGCAGTGTGAGTGAGCTGTTTTGTCAAATGTGAGTTCATTCTTTTCATGCTCTGTTGAGGAAACTAATGTATAAATTCATTTGTCGATTGAATGATACTCAGAATACTGTCATAATGCTGTTATCCAATCCTGGTCTCAGTGATGTGAGATATCAGTCAGCCATGTGGAAACACTGGTATGACTGTCTCCTGTAATTTTTAGGTGTGTGTTTGTTTGTCTCATTTTAAATGGACCTGGAGTCTAATTAAATAAAGTCTAAAGTCTATCAATTAACAAACATCTGCAGTGGAAAGAGCAGCAATAATGTAGCACAACAATAATGTTAATATTTTTTTTATATACTTCAAAAATGTAATTATAGAAATATTGAGTGTCCTTTTTTTCCCTCTTCTGCATCAACAGTAAAACATTCTGTAGTCAACATAATAAATACTGTACACAGACATAATATGTCTGTTCATTAATATATTTTTATTACATTACATTTATTACATTTTTAATATAGGTTTCCCAATTCTTAGAATATTATCTCCTATGGTGATTAGGATGTAGCAGGTTAATGGTTCCTGTGGTCAGGAACACAGAGCAGAGTCAACAGTCACTAAGTAAAACACAAAGACTTAAACTACACATTAAGTCTTTTACTGTTAGCTTAACTTTCTCCACCACTGCCTTCATCTGCACTACACTCTCTCACCTGATCAGAACTGATACTGAGCGTGCTCAGATCCATGTGGATCCACTCAGGTATTAGACATGGGTTAGACTGACTATAATGGGGACTGACCCAGATCCCAGGTTCCAGTCGGGTCCCAGTCCTCAGAACTGACCCATGAACATGCATGCATACACTTTATTTTGTTGATGGAAATCTCTGTAGAGAAGGTAAAAAAAACAATACCTTCTAAATCATATTTTACTTGTATGATGTATTCCTCTGTCGATTACATCAGCCTTGTTTTGTTTTGGGATTTTTTTCTGTTTGCTTGCTATTTTCTCTGTTTTTACTTTATTTGCTTGATAATCTCCCTGAGGCAGGGGAAACTTTTTAAAAAGCTATTATTGTTTTGTTTTGTTTTTTAACTTGGTCTGACTGTAGCCAGTGTGCTCCTAGTTTTTGTCGACATAATTACTCCTCCTACTTGGCTCTACCTGAACTGCAGCTCACCTTAACACTAAATAGAGTAATTAGCCTGTGGAGACCATCTCCACCTCCACCACGCTACAAATAGTACCTAACCCACAGAGAACGTCTGGCATCACACACTGCTGTGAACCACAGGTAGACAGGCCTAATGAATGGAGGCTGTGTGTGTGGGTGTGTGTGTGTGCAGGAAGAGGAGGGAGAGAAATGAAAAGTAGTGCATATTGGTACTTTTTGAGCACTGATTAAATTGTGTCCGTAGAAGTGAGTAGCTATAGACGATTGCACATATTGAAAGTTGGTACTTTCCTGTGACTATAAGCTGCTTTCAGATTGAATGAAAAGTGACTTTTTAGCCAGACCTGCCAACACTCCTGTCTCCTGGGTTTCTCCCATATTTTCATTTCCCCCGCTGTGCTCCTGTTTTGTTGTTTCTCTTGGGAAACTCTCATCATTTTCGTGGCCCTCAATCTTTATTATGAATAATCGTCAAAGACATGGATCCATGTGTTTTGTATGTTACCCAAGTTTCCAGATTGTCTATGAAACACAATCTACACACACAATTTTAACTCATCTTACACCAAAACTAGATTCAAGGGGCTTGTGCACAGCTGCACTCGTGCAGGCAGTCTGTCCTCCTGTCCTCTGTCCTCTGTCCTCTGCTACTGATGTGATTCACTCTCTGCAGATACTGTCGGTAGAGAGGAGGGGCTGCTTTGTCTCAGGGGGAAAAGACGTTGAAAATATTCCTTTTCTATATGTTGATGTTTGTTGAAAAGGTGGTTTGATAAAGCACTTGTTGGCCTTTTATCCAAAACACAGCCCCTGTAGGATCCACATTAAGGTTTTGATCATGTCAGCTGATGTTGTGCTTCACAGTGGGCTGGTTAATGCAGGGCGCTGGGGCACCGCCCCCTTCCACATTTCTAGAGAAAGTCCAGTTAAACATATTAAATATAAATTAATTAGATAATGCTAAATAATTATGAAATAAAAAGTATTTGCTTGTAAAATGCGCCTGTTAGTCTCTCGGCACCTGTCAGCATTCATTATAAATTGATTCCAAATGGTATTTTATTCATTTCTATATGTACTTCCTGTGTGCGGGGAGCACATGACCTGAGGCTGCTCTCTGATTGGCCTCCTTCAGTTTTCCCACGGGGCGCAGCTCAGTGCGCCCCGGACACGCCCACTTTTATTGGCAGCGAATTGTTGTTGTTTTATGGCTTTTAATCTACTGTGATTGGACAGTTCTGGCTCTCATTCACGCCCTCCCGTCAGCTGCTGTCAAACTCCTGCTGACGGTAGGTTCAGGAGATGACGTTAAAGTGGAGCCGCGGAAATTAAAGAAGATTATTTGGTAATTTCTCTACAAAAACATAATTTCACAAGACTTTCACTTGAAGAGAGAAAGAGGATAAAGCAGGTTGGACCGGACCGGCTTCAGCAGCAGCAGGTGATGAAGGAGCAGAGGCCCAGAGCTTCTCCCGCTGATGTTATGATAAACAGAGCTGGCTAGCTGGATGCAGTGTGAGTTATTCCTTTTATTGCTTTATCTGTTTGCTGATTTAAAGTTTCAGCAGCGAAACGTTGTGGACAACGACAGGGGAACGAGACCTAAAACATCTCTCTGAAAAATGCAAACATTAAAGTAGCTGCAGCCATCAAGACAATAGCATGAAGCTAAGTTGTTTTTAGCAAACTTGGCATTGCTGAGCTCTTTCTGCAGCTGGCCACATCTGGCCACATGTGGACCTCCGCTATGCCAAGCTCCAGAAGAGGAACATAGATTCAGTCCATATCAGTGGCTGCATCCAGCAGCTCCAACAGGACATAATAAAGATCAGATAGTAGCTGGATTGTTGTTATTAATATTGTAAAGTGTTAAAAATACTTTATAAAAGACATAACTATGAAGTGTAAAAAACTAAAATGCATACATGCAGGATAAGAAATGATGGAAGTAATTTTGACTATTACAGTTAATTTGGGGTACATTTCATTATTAAAATAAGAAGTTAAATAAGTTATGCTTAATCAGAGCAGTGCATATTGCTTAATACGCCATCTATTGTCATGTTTAGGTATTGCAACAACTGAAATCAGAACTGAAGACACAATAACTAAAATATAGGTGGAGTCTTTTTTTAAGCATATTACCTTATTGGTAACTCTGCTTTAACTGCTGGTATTTTTAATGATGTGAGTGAATTTTATCATGTCTAATTATGATTTTTTATCCCTCTCTCTGTGGGTCAGAGATACCATACTGGGACAAACCAGGGGACATTATAGTGTGTTGTGTTGTTTTTAGATTGGTTTTCCTTTCTTATTTTTTATTTTTTTGCTGCGGTATGAAGTGGTGCTACGGCTTATTTGACACTAACCCTAGGACCACCAACCATCAAACTGCGCCCCCCCAAACATTTTTGGCACCAGCCGCCACTGGTGCTTCATATTCCTAAATCATCCCACATGACAGTGAACTGAATCTTCTTTTGCTCCGATGGCCTTTACTGCTTTATTTAGCAGTAGCAGAATAGCCGATGTTATTAGACTAACATGTAATTACATCCGAGTTGTACTGCCTTGTGTTGTTGTGCATGATTTGTACACTATGTTAAGAAGGCTGTCCATGCTGTCTCACTGTCCTGGGTTTTAGAACATTTTGCCAAAGCACTAACAGTTAAAATAGAGCTGGCTGCTTTACACTGGCACATTCACAGACATGTTGATTGAAGCATGTTGTCCTTGTAAATAAACACATAAAAGTTCCATTTTAAAAAGGAGTTTTATTTTTACTGAGCCAAAAAGGCAATACTCTATATCTCAAGTATCATATTGACGCTGCGGATAAACATTTCAGTCATTAAATGATGGAGGATGATAGATGAGATGTGTTCTATTAGGCTACAGCTGTTCTTGTCCACACACGCACACACACACACACTTTCACGCAAAAGCACATCCTCGTGTGCCACTGACCTGAAAACGTCAGCTCTAATTGGACAGTTTTGTTGACCAGGTGACCTGTGTCCCTAATGACCCTCCTACTTCTACCATAAATCTAGCAAATATAATAGAATAAGCAATAATAATAACTGTAATAATGAGAGCAGTTACAATAACCTCATCAGCTTCTCGTTCTGATGCAGCAGTCTGTGTTGGTCTGTTTCTCTCCGTGTGTCGCCTGAGCCAGCCAGCCAACCGCCTTGAGATATCTGCTTGTCTGTGATATCGTGCTAGCTGACCTCGGGTCTGCTCAGTGCGGACTGAAGGTTGGAGGTCAGAGGTCACCAGAAGAGGGATTTGCTTTAACTTCCCCTTCAGCTGTGTGTTTGTTGACTTGTTGTTTATCTTCTGAAGGCTGAAGGCTTTCTGTGCCCTTGTAGTTCAACCCTTTCTTTTCTCTATCTGACTTATTGCTGTTTTGCTTAGTGAGATTGAAGAATGTGGGTGTATACGTGTGTGTTTGTTTGTGTGTATTCATATGTATGTGTTGCATAGTCGGGTTGAAGCAGTAGAAGCTGTGGTATCATGGCTTTGCTATTAGGGTTTTTCCATTGGCACTGCAGTGACATCTCTCCGTCCGTGGCTGTGTGGCTTCTCCACCTCCGACCGGCTCCGTTGCAAGACTCAACTCACGTCTGTGCCGGAGACCAGAGAGAGTCTCTGTGTGCTCAGCTCTCAGTATGTTTGCAGCTTCTAACTGAATCTCTGTAGCTTCTCTCCCATGTCCCTGTTTGTACTTTCAGATATCTGCTTAATTTCCTGACGGCCTTCAGCTGTACCTGAGGCACATCAACTTACTGCAGATGAAAACACATTTCCTGCTGCTGCTGCTTCATATTAGAAGCTCTTAAATAACAAAATAACATTGAAGAATTTATAGGAAATTAAAAGTGTTTATCTACAGTTTTACAGCTGCAACTGACCACTAGTCACAGCCATGATGTATACAGTCTGCTGCCATCAAGTAAAAACATTCCTTCAAACAAGTAGCCATTTTGGAATGGAGATGCTAATCCCTGCAGCACTGAGTCAAACTGAGTCAAGGCAGTACATGTGTATGGAACAGGCCTGAGTGTGTGTGTGTTTGCATCTTGTTAACCAGTGGCAGTTGTGGTTTATACCTCTGTCAACTCACACACGGACGCACGGACGCACTCGCACACGCACACACACACACACACACACACACACCTTCATAAACACCACAACACACCCAACAGACTCTGGTCACATTGGTTGATTCACACACACAAAGGCTGCTCAATTAGTGTGAGCTGTGTGTTAGTCATTGTGTGTGTACATTTGAGCACAGGCACGAGTGTGTGAGACAGCAGCATGATGTGTTCATCAATCATGCTGTAACCAGTCTTTGTTTATTTGCATTTAGCAGACTCAAATGGAAGATGGGTTTTATGTACTTGGCACTTCCACAACCTCTCTCTCTCTCTCTCTCTCTCTCTCTTTCTCCTCCTCCTTTTTTTTCCATCTCGCCTCACTTCTTTCTCTCTCTCCCACTGGGAAGCACTCATCCCTTTCTGTGTTTTTTCTTCTTCATTTACTGCTGCACTTAGCAGGCCTTCTGCATCTTGAGTAAGTAAAATAATGTGTACATTATTCCTCAAAATAAAGAGAGTAGAAATTTCACCTGGAAATATTTTAATTATTACTGATTAGGTTTCTTTTTAGTTTTAGTTTGACTGTTTGGTTTGACTTTTCTGGATATTATCACACTTCTACCGGGTTTATTGTAAATAGGTGCCCACATTTTGTATTGACATGTAATCTGTGTCAGGATATCTTACTCGGAGCAGGAAAAACACGTTAAATGCACGTTAATGCTGCACAACACAAATGGGACACAGTTGAATCAGCCACACCACATCTGGAGGTGGTGCAGCTTGTACTGTGATCTAAATGACATCTGTACAGTTCAGACATTATGTACCAAACTATTCATTCAATGTACCTTCTTTTTTAAGATAATATATGATATTCCTTTATTAGTCCCACGATGGGGAATTTTGCAGTATTACAGCAGCAAAGGAGCATCAATAAAAAAGAATAAAGAACAATAAACTGTACAAAAGCAATAAAAACAATAGTACTAAAAAAATATTTTTTATACATTTTTAGTTTTTGTTGACATTATCAAAAATGTGATAATTCCACTTAGTTTATCAGTGAGGTTGTACTAAGAGGTGGTGGTGTACTTGGGTGCATTATATTGAAAGGTGTTCCTAATATTCCTTCATGTATGTTGATGGAATGGACAAAATATTAAGAACACCATTCAATATAATGCATCCTAATACACCTCAATCACTCAATAATGGACATAAAGCAGAATTTTCACCTTCTTTTTAAAAAATGTAGTATAAGCTTCATAAATGTAGAATTTATAGCAGAGCTGCTGTATTGGATTAAATTAGATTGCACATGTTAGGCCAGTGAGTATCTTATATAGTTAACTTATTTTTTAAGTTATATAGTATTATACAGTTAATTAGTGATATTCAGCTTCAGTAGCATCACGTTTTTGTTGAATCTGCCTCACTCTCTCTCTTCAGGACTGCTGACTGAGAAAGCCTGAAACGTGTTGCTATAGTAACGTCACAGTTACCTGTCTGAGGATTAACGTTGTTAATGATGACATCACATGGCGCTGTTTTCATTAGTTTTTCTGAGCAGGTTCTGCCTCAGATGATGTAGATTTATGTTTTAACCAGCGGTCTGTGTTTGTTTCCTTAAACTTAATATCAGTGTTAGCTTGTCTGTGTTTGTTTCCTTAAACTTAATATCACTGTTAGCTTGTCTGTGTTTGTTTCCTTAAACTTAATATCACTGTTAGCTTGTCTGTGTTTGTTTCCTTAAACTTAATATCACTGTTAGCTTGTCTGTGTTTGTTTCCTTAAACTTAATATCACTGTTAGCTTGTCTGTGTTATGCTAGCGGGAGGTACAGAGAGAGCTACAGGTGTGTTCAGGGTCGAAGTCAGACAGTCGGACACAGCGGTTCCGGCCAGTCGTCCTGCAGTAAACACCGCTGCAGACGTTGGTTGAACATTAATATACATCGCTGTAAATGTGTGCGGGAATATAAGTGTTGGATTTGCGGGAATCAATTAAATTGTGCGCAATACCTGCAATCCCACGCTGAAATTCAGGCCCTGATCATATATATATATATTTATTTTTTATTTTTTATTTTTTTAAGACGTTAGTTAAGGCGGCAGGCGTGTGTTGCTTAGGCGGCCGCCTTAACTGTAAAGTGCTGTGGGAAACCCTGCTAATGTATATATGTTCCTGTTTTGTGTTTTCTTTAAATCAGTCTTGAGCTCAGTTACATGTATCGTTTAAAGGATTTAACTTGGCTTCATTATTTGATTCCTAAATTTGACCTGTTAGTTTTTGTCATTAAGAAAAAAAAAAGAAGTACCAATTAAATATCACCACAAATATATTTGGAGCTTCTTTAAAAAAAAAAAGAAAAAGCAATGCAGTGCAGACGTGAAGCAAAGAAAGCGAGAAAATGAAGCCCACAATTTCCTCTAAGGAGAACTATTTGTTGATTTACATCTATTCATTTATCGCAATGACCAAATGATAGTATGTTGGGAGCAGTAAAGGGGGGTTTGGGAGGGTTTTATGGATGTAAATGTGTGTATTTTAGAGAGCATTTCTCTCAGTGTTGCTGAATAGACTGGGTCTGTTTTTAATAAATGTGTCTCTGTGCTGCTGTTGTATAGGCCTCTATTGACCTCTCTCTCTCCTGACTGATGTTAATGGCTATTTACATTTGCCTCGGCAGCACTCTGACACAACAGAGTTTGATTACATGTTTGGACGGTGGAAGAATTACCCTCAGTTTACGCTGTCATAACGCATAGATAAACCCTAATAATCCCAGCATCCACCGGGGAAAATAAAACCAACTGGCTGCTAATGCCTCTCACTGGAATCATATTTATATCTCAAATCTCTTCTTTTGTTGCGTGTCTTTTCTTTCAGTGTCAAAGGGATGAGTGGACGAGGTTAAGTACATAATTTACTCCCCAAGTCATTCATCCTGCACTTATTGATTCCATCTCAAATTTAACTTTCAGATCGGCACAGACTCCATTAGAAAGTAATAACTGGCTGGGTCAATAAGTGGGAGCTGTACCAGTAATGTGTAGATTGAATGTAGGTTTATTGGAATGCACCATTAAGCGTTGGCAGGATTGTATGATGGTGGGTAGGGGGTTGAGGAGGGGTTGGACATCTATCATCCTGTCCTGTACTCAGTCAACGGTGATGGGAACAGAATAGGGGACAAAGCAGTCCTCCACTAAATTCATCATCTCCTCATTTTTATCTCTGCTTTAACGGCAAGTCTCAAGGAGGGGAGGGGTCGGTGTGCTTGTGTGTGTGTGTGCTTGTGTGTGTGTGTTGTGTGTGGGGGGGGGAGGGTGCCTATAGTGAAATATGACCCTCCTGTCAGTCTGACCCAATCAGGAATGAGACGTCATTCTCCTTTCTCCATGCTCCATGCACCGCAGACAGAAAGATTGAGGTATGGCAGCTGATTGGTGTTTGGGCGGGAGCCATTTATATATGTATATAGCGGAGGGGGGGAAAACGCAAGGAGCCAAAACGAAGATAGAAAATAGAGGTGAGCCCAATGGTATTCAAATGAAGTCAAAGTGGACCCTTTATAAAATATTACTCCTCCTTCACAGTCTGTGGCCATATTGAAGTTTATGCAAATGGATGGAGTCTTTTCTTCTGTGATTGCTGTTTTTGTTGTGGTATATTGTAGAGCTGAGATGAGAAGTCTGGAGTGTAATTTCTCCATCACGTAAAAAAAAAAAAAAAAAGTATAGACTAACCCTAAATTCATATGTGAAGAAGCAAAGTACTTTGAGTGTGATTTTATTTCAGATTTTGAGTCTTTAGGTCTTTAAAATCAGCAGTTTGTCCTCTGTGGAATGTGATTTTGTATATAACATTGCTATCAAAGTTTACATTTAGATTTATCTTGTTCATGTCAGTTTTTTGGTGTGATTGTTGCTCTTATGACAGGCTCACATTGCTCAGCTTGCCAACAGCCATCCATATGAATGTTTGAGGTTTTTTACATGTGACATCCCTATAATTAGGACAGCACTCTTCTCCAAACAATAATGATTCATATGTGTTGGTACAGCTGTAGTGTTGTGGTGTTTCTTCCCCAGATTGCTACCCTCCTCCCTTCCTTTGTTCTGATTTGCCACTACTTCAGGTTTGGCTAAATTTGGGCAATTAAATCTCCATGTTTAAGATTAGGGGAAACAGAAAATATATTTACTATTGGTATGAAACAGAATGCACACTATCTGACCATCTATCCTGACCTCCACCCTGAAGATATAGTCACATCAGCCGTCCAACCAACAACATTTTCCCCAAAAAAGAACGATGTAGCTTATAATATAATAAACATATTTTGCTATTAAATTTGAATATGTAATGTCTAGCTTGTGGTTTTACTGGTCAGGGAGATGTAAAGATAAGTAAAGATAGGTTTACCTACAGTGCTCCTTCATGATCCTTGAAAACAGCGGTTGACAAGCAATGTAAAGTTCTACTTATTCACTTGTTCTGGAGATTTTCCACTGTGTCAAAAAGTCTTCATGCCCAGATGTATGAATTGTATTTAAACTTCCGTTACTGAACACTTTTTTGTCCACGTTATCTTAAAAAATTGTTAAAATGACCGTAAAAGGTTGTTTATGAATGAACCAGCAGTGTTGTAGGTAGTGTGGTGACTACATGTAGGGTTATTTTGGGTGGATCAGTGGAAAACAGAATGAGGATTTGGAGGAAAGAACCTGCACAGCAAGTGGTCAGGACAAGCCTCATTAAGTCAGTCCATATGTTGTCTTTAATGCTAAATTCTTTTATTTGTTCTCTTGGGTAAAATGGGTGTCCTTAAAGAGCTTCATTGGAGTCACTGAGACTGTAACTTGTAGAGAGGTGAGGTCCAGTCTAGAGAGTTCACATGACCTTTTTTTTTACTCCCCAGCTGGACTCATGTCAACTCTGTTCTTCCATAAACAAGCTCACAAGGAATGATTTTTACATGGATTGAGGGATCTTTATTAGACTTGTACCAGCACAGCTGAGAGCTCTTCTCATTGCCGACAAGGTGCAATGCTTCTTTTTTTCCCCTCTGAGGGCTTTTAATCTGATTAAGGGATTTCCCCTCCTCTACCCTCAGGCATATTAACATGTTATTTGGAATAATATGTCATCACGGTGGTAGTCTGTGTGTCTGTGTCACAGTGGTGTGAACACAAAATGAGATCAACCTGTGATAGAAACATTGAATTTACATCCCAGGCTCCTGCTGTACACTAGATGATGTGAGCTGAAGACTAACTGAGTGTAAATATGTCTTCATAACTTCTATAAAACCTGAATACTTTATAATATCATGTACATTCTAACTGAAAATATCTCTTGATGACAGCATTAATTCCTAACCTGGTTGACCTCACTAATTAAACTAGTTGAACTTTGTATAGTGAATGTATTATTCACATGTAGTAAGAGTTAGCAGTGCAAAGAAGTTTCACTTTAAAATCATTTTTTTATTCATTTTTACAACAATACAGGAAGTAAGCTCAATGGATTTACACATTCATTATCTTCTTGTCTCTGTATGTTTACTGAGCTGTAAAAAAGATTTTGAAATTGTAACGCTTCTCCAGCCTGAAGTTACTAACTACAACATCTTATGATAAAAAAGAAAGGAAAAAAAAGAGGTAAAAGTGAAATTCTGTTTTGATATATGAATAGAAATGGATAAGAACCTTTAGGCTTATCCACATTACCATCACTTTCCCCCCCAAGAAAGTTACATACGGGACTTGTTAGTTTGTTTTCTCTCACAAAAGGAGAATAAAATGAAATTGAAGCAATGGCTCATTAAAAAAAGCTAATTAACTTAGAGGCCCCCTGACTCAGAACAGAGTTTTATTGACTTAAAATACACTAACCATTTAAAACCAGATGTGTTTAATCAACTTTGAATCATGTTAATTTTCCATAAAAATTGTATTTGTAATAGCAGGATTTAATTGTCAGCTTTTTACAGATATATGTTTCTCTGCTCGAGTGTTTTCACAGTGCTGCTGTTGTGTGGACAATTAAAGCCTCCATCAGTCCCTCCTCTATGCACAGATGTGCATGTGATGTATGTGCTATTTGCCTCCAATCAGTGCCTTCACTGCTCTGGCAGGTGAAATGTGAGGTGTTTTATTCCATCAGGCAGGATTAGACACACACACACACACACACACACACACACACACACACACACACACACACACACACACACACACACACACACACACACACACACACACACACACACACACACACACACACACACACACACACACACACACACACACACAGAGCAGAGGAGCAGCTCACTCGGTGGGCTGACTGATAGGTGGGATTTCATCACTGCCAAAACAGTTCTATCATCTAACTGGAAACACCAAACTCCAGTTGCTCACATTGTGACAGGCGAAGCTGCTTTGATCTTGGCTCTTTTTTTAAAAATGACAGTTTTTATCCATTACCTGAATTCAGTAAAGCCACTCTTTGTCATTCTGTGGAGCTTCCTGTCTAGACTTTAGCGAATAATGATGCATTTAAGGCAGAATTGTTTCAGAAGTGCTACATTCAAAATTTAGTGAATTCCAATGGTAGTGTTACATTTGCTAACTTACACCCATGATACATTTGCTTCATAGGACAGCCTCACTGTGTTTGATGTATGACCTGTGTTTTGTTTGTATTGATGTCAGTAACTGAATATTTTAGATACTGAATAAACAAGTTGTGGATCTGAAAATGTGCCTGAGGCATCTGAAAAATGGCAGGGAATAAAATGACACACTTTTCAATGAGAATCTCATCAGACAAACAGATATCCATGCTCCCCAGAGGATGAATGCTTTCCAATTTGGAGATGCTCTAAAATCTCCTGTAGTGTCACCTGATGGTTCAAGTATGAACTTACATAAACATATATGATCTAACAGATACATTGACATTTTCTTCCCTTTGAGTCCTTTTGGTTTAAATGATGGTAAAACCCTGACTTCAGGCCAACCATAAGAACACATGTTACATTTTCACATCCGTGACTGTTGAGTGACTGACTGCTGACTCTTGACTCTAGAATCAACGCTTACATATTAAAGAGTGTAATGCACATTAGAGTCTCTAGGGGTCACTAGCATGGCTTTGGACTTATCTCGCTGTTCTATTAATTAGCTTCATTACACCATTATGTAATTTCTCAAGAAGAGACAAGATTATTAGATACTGAGCCCACTGTATGATTCACAAACTGTGGCCTAGGGTTGCTGGTGCTGGCTCCCTGTCACACACACACTGTCCCACCTCCTGAGCCCCTTCCTTGCTACCTCCACCCCTCATCTCCCACCATAATTAGATTGGGCTGCTCCCAAAAGAAATACATTTGCTAGGTAGCTTTTTAAAAAAAAATGTTATCTGCCGTTCCAAGGAGTGGCTCCAGCAGCTCTAGTCATTTATTAGCTGGATTCACCTCACCACTCCCACACCTTATCACAAATTGCTGGGAGCAGGTTAACACTAAACGTCTAATTGACAGAATATTTATGCATTTCCACCAGTCAGTCTGGGGGCCGCTGACTTGTCCAAGAGCCGTGTCGTGATGAGACGCGCTGCTGGGGGAAAAGAGACAAATTTGTTTTTTCATGCTGCAGTGCTTTACTTCAAGTGCATGGATGTTTGGGGTTTTTTTCACTACTTTTTGGGGTGTTTTTGCATCCTGGGGTCATATTTTGGATATTTCTGGGAGACTCTAAATCTCAAATTATGTTTTCAAATTAAGGCCGGATGGTCCAGAAAATCACCGGGGTTATTACTTGTACATTAATGAAAATTAGCTTGGGCCAGAAAAGCACCCCAATCATAACAGCACCAGTTTAAATCTGGTATTAATATTTATTTCCTCCAAGATTTAGACTAAATCAGTAGTTGGTGTTTGGTGTGGTGGGAAAACTTTCACCCTGTAATTGCTGATTAATGATCCCTCAGTAATTACTGTGGATAAGTGGCTGCACTTGTGTGTAATGGGGAATCTGTGCAGAAGACCAACCAACAGTAAGGTCCTCTCCCTCAGTTTTTAGGACAAGCATGCGCAACTGTTTTCATGCAGGGACGGATGTTGCTGACAATGCACAACTTTTTTTAGCGCAGTCATTTAGATTCACACCAGGAGTCAGACAGAAAAACAAACGTAGTGTTTTTATTTATTTTGTTGTTATTCTTTACAGACACAAGAGCCTTCAGGTTTCTACTGTTTACAGGCTTTAGTTCACGTACTCACCTGGTATGAGAATTTCTAATTAATATTTGTCTGCTTCCCTGGACACAAATAGCCCCACCTTTATCTAAAGGTTTAATCAATGTGTTTATCTGCAGTCAGTTGGATCAAAGCTGTCCTTTTCATAATGGATACATTAGTGGTGTTGGGACAGAAGGTATTCTTAGATCTAAAAGGGGCATGGGAATCTCTGTCTATCTAAAATACCTCAACAGTACTCATTTACACCACTGGTGGATAGAAATGACAGACTCTTTGACAGGAGGGACATCTGGTCATTTAATAATTCCTTAGAAAAAATGTGTCTTTTTGAAGCTCTGTGTCCAAGGTCACTCTGTTCTTCGATGACTGCTTGCCTCTCCTGTAAGTCTTTGTCCTTTTCTGTTTGATCTACTTGCGTCCCTCTAAAAAGGAGACCAGTGTCAGAGGTACACCTTCAGTCATTATCAAAAAGTGAAATCACTCTGGATTGTAAAGAGTTCCTTCCACCAGGGATGTGACACCTCTGCTGATTGGTTGGAATGTTCGGCTGGGTCATGATGCTTCATGCATTGTGCACCAGCAGGCCAGCAGCCAGAGAGGATGACATGTTTCCTACTGATATATCTCACTTATTTGCTTATCCTCAGTTTCTTCAGCTGCTTAGCTTATAGCTTGTCTTTATATTTATTTATAGTCTTTTAAAGCCTGATCAATAACCGAAAACACCAGTCCTGCCATTCACTGGAATGGGGGTAATTGGTTGTGGTAGCCAATCAAAGCCACTCATCCCTACGATGATGCACCCTATTTGGTTGAAATACAGCTTAAGACTCTTCTCTTGTGCTTGAATTTCAGTCTTCAACTGATGTGCTTCACCACATTTTAGTTTGATTATTAGCAGCATGAGGTCAAGGCAACATGTATTAAGGATCTCTCCCCATCTTGTAATAAAGTTTTCATCTCATTTACCAATTACTGTTCCGCAAGCCCCGAGAAATACTTTTATTTCTCCAGTTCAGCCGTGCATTAGGAGACATGTACCTTTTAAATATTGTCTCTCTTGTTTGACTTAATGTCATCTGTGGACACACATCTTATCATTCCATTGTGTGGAGTAAAAGTAAGGGGATAAAATAAGTTACCTCCAAGTAAAATTAGGGGGAAATTGTTATTATGGCATTTAAACTAAAAGTAATTTAGTTTCATGAAGGAAGAAAAATGGTTAGATGAAAGATTGAGATCATTTAGTCATTAATAAGATAGAATGTTAGTTAAATAAGTAGTTAAACAGTTCTAAACAGTGAAAGCAAACAATGGAATAATTATAAGTAGAATGAAAGAAAAACAACAACACAGATTGCACCTTTTTAGTTTTTTTTTTTTTTTTTGATTGGTTGCTGGAGATGTCAGTGTCACCTGTGTTAATTTGCAGCAGGTGAGCAGCGGAGGGCAGGGGTTAGGCACAAAGAGGAGAGTAACGGAGACGGAGCGGTAGCAGCGGGAGAGGAGAAGCACTATTGTAGATTACTGGTGTATATGTAAGTAAATACAAGAAGACTAGCTGTGGACAATAACGTACAGTTCTTGCTTAATCTCAGTTGATTATGGAGACTGTTTTGTGACAGTGTTTCAGTGCCAAACTGTTTTCTGACAGTGACTCCAGATATAAACTTCTTTAGATGGATTAACAACAAACTGACTTCATATCTAATAAAGTGCATGTTAAAAAACCCACTGTACTGGTTAAAAGTGAAAGTTTAATCTTAGCTGTCCTAACTTAAGCATAATATAGAGTGTCTGGGTACAACTGAAAAAAGCTTCTTTAAATATAGATGTTAATGATCATGTTATTATGTCATGTTACATTTTTTTCAAATGTGTATCTTTTGGTAATTTCTGGATCTTCTGTTGAATTGAAAATGAATGGAGTTGAATAGTTAGAGTATAAGGTGAAGAGTTGTCACTGTCTGAGCGGTCTGTGCCTGGTCCCTTGTTGTAATCATGCGTAGAAGTTAATTAGTGTTTGTGTGTCAGAGATGAACACTGGAGACATGTTGCGTTCACACTCTGCTGGTAAAACATGTTTCTGCTCACCTCTAAAAAGTGTTTTGGGTAATTTTTTTTCTTCTTTTCTTTCATGCATCTTACACCTCGAGTTAATGCATTTTTATTTCCCACTGCCTGAAGAGGGCCAAAAAACACACATTTATGAACAGATGAATACACACAAACATATAGTGTACATCCGCAGCAGCCAGCCTGTCAGCCATCTTTGCCAGCATGGTGTTTGCTTTGAGAGGCTTGTCGCCAGCAGATGGTTTTCCAGCCAGGGAACAGCGGCTTTGTCATTAGCCAGTAGTGGGTGACGGGGTCCATATCCAGAGCTTGATCCAACCCTCTAGAGTAGGGGGTAGGATGTGAGGTGGGAATGGGATGGGTATGGGAGGGGGGGAAGGGAACCATGGGGAGGCGTTAATCGAATTTCTCGCTGTCCAGCACTCAAGCGCATCCCCACTGCTGAGAGATTATTCCCCGCAAACTCTCATTGCTTGCCAAAAACTCTGTTTATCAGCTCTCCGAGGCAATTTCAAATGCACCTTTAAAAGCCCCAGCAGCGGCGGCAGCGTAGCAGGCTGCATCTTATCCATTCAGGTGTCTTAATCTTGTCAGGAGGCCTGCACCCCAGGTCGGCCACATCTCTTTTTTTCCTGCCTCTTTCCTCCATAGTCATATTTGTCAGGGTGAGGAAGGGTCAGAGGTGCGAGGAAATGGTGAGCAGGTGAGAGACAAAGATGTGAGAAACAAGGACGCCTGGAGAAAGACAGAGCAGGCTGAATAAAGACAAAGTGAGATAAAGCTTCAGTTGAGCCATCACACATACTGATCTTCCAAATCCAATAGCAGGACATTAAGTGGGAGAAACAAATAGAGTGCTTGGGTTTGACTGATGTATGGCTTTGCCAATATTCCGGGTTGAGGGTGCTCTTTTTTATTAAGGACTGGATTTTGTGTAGTCAGTGTCACTCACAGTTGACAGTGTGGATTGATGTTTCTTCATGTCTGCCCCTGCCAACATACCACAGAATCCACTGTAGAAACTCAAACACCTAAACACACTATTCAGTTTAATACAACATGTGGTTTATTGTGGTATAACACTGTTCTCACCAAAGTTATTTCTGAATATCTGGGAAAACAGCATCACTAATACTTCACTGTCAAAATGTCCGTAGAATTAACACTGAAATGCTGTAAAGTGATGACATCAAAAACCTGTAAATGGAAATACAATGGAGCATTGTTTACTTTACAATAATATTTTGTAAAATACTAAACCAAACATAACTGTTCATTTTAAAGAAATAATAAAAAACATATTTCTTTGTAGAAATGACCTATTACTGTAGTTTAAATGCAGAACACCGTAATACAAAAAGCAATACAATGTAGTTTAATTACAACCTGATAGTGTTTTGAGGGGAATTCATGGAAAAATTCAGTTAAACGACTTATATTGTGGCATGAAATGTCTTATAATCTTATAATATCGTATTTCTTAAATATCTTATAATGCGGCTTTTGCTGTTAAATAATGTTGTTTGGTATTTTTCAGTGAAATATAATTCTATGTACAATACACGACAACTAAGATCGGGTGGCTTGGTGGTGTAGTGGTTTGCACTGCCGTCTCACAGCAAGAGGGTTCTGGGTCCAAACCACCGTCTGGCTGGAACCCTTCTGTGTTTACTCCAGCTTCTTCCCACAGATTACAGTTTAGCTTAATTGGTCATTGTAAATTGCCTGTGAGTGTGAATGTATGTCTCTGCTCTGTTGTTCCAGTCATATATTTCCTCATTGAAGTTTTCTTAAGAACAGAGTTACAATCTCGTCTCGTCTCGTTCTCATGAACCCAATATCGTGTATTGTCTCATCTCGTGAGCTGAGTGTTGTAGTGTTGATGTATGTATTTGAGATGTAGAGCTGGATATCCTCAGCATAGCAGAGGAAGTGGAGACCATGATGATGGATGATGTTAGCAGGGGAGAACATGAAGAGGGCGAACAGGAGAGGACCGAGAATAGAACCCTGGGGGACACCTAGTTAAAATGACCCTCTTTCAAATGTGTGACAAAATAGCATTTCTAGCACTGAATACCAGCAGAAGTGATAGATTGTGGCTAGGTATATGTAGGACCACCACCAAGAGTTATTAGTGACAATAGGTTATAGGGCTTATGGTAAAGGTGGTCTCACAGACATTGTAATATAGAAGCTTCTTATCATTGTGAACAAAATCTTGTGTTCTAATTGTACCAAACTTGCACTTAGTGGATAGCTAGGTTATCAATTTTCTAAACTTTACATTTTTAAAAGTGTGATTGGTATCTAATGTGTTGATCTTGGCCACACAGCAGCACCTCTAAATTGATAGTGAAGATAGCAGTAAAGGCTGAGAAACAACTTAAATGGAAAATAAAAATGCCTTCAACCTTTAAATACACTGAACTGCTGAACTGTGGTGGAATGTTTCACCACATAGAGACACAAAAGTCAGCCCCCTTATCAGAGTAGTGGAAAAGCATCATGGGAAGGGCAGGAGATTGGGGAAATCCAGGTGTGTGTGTGTGTGTGTGTGTGTGTGTGTGTGTGTGTGTGTGTGTATGTATGTGTGGGGTCAAATGAAAAAACCCTGCACAGATCTTAATGTGGAGGCTGGAAGCAATGATTCACTAATGCTGTGTGCTTAATGAAGGGGTTTGTGCGCCTCTGGGCTCAAAGGCATATTGGTAGCGGAGGCGTATTGAATCAGCGCTGACCCACAAGGTTAACTCTTTGGCGAGGGAGAGGAGAGCAACGTGCCCAGAGGCTATCGATTCACAATCACTCATCTGCTTGGCCTTCCTTATCTTTCCACTCCGACACCAGCTCGAGTATGCATTTGATTTTCTTTTCTTTTGATTCTCTTCCCTCACTTTCTTTTTTTCCCTCCTCTCCCGTTTTCAGCTAAAAGCAGTTTTATACAGCATCGCTTTTAATAAGCCCGCTGTAATTTGAACACTCAGATAAAGGAGGTGCTGTTCTTCATCACAGTTTATCATAATGCCTCTCTGTAATGCTACACGGCGTCCCGTCTTCACTTAGGCCCCGTCCTGACAATTCCTTTTGTTCGACTGGAGGAAAAGTAAGCTGCTTAATTTCACATGCGCTCCCACCCTTCAATTGAACGGGTGATAATTGGCGGGTGGAAGGTGCCTTGGCTTGATGCAATAGGTGTTAATCCGTTCACCATCCCAGATGATGCAAGGACAAAGTAATGTGTGTGGGGGTTTGATCTACAGCTCTTTGTTCAATACTTCAATGCCCACAACACACACACACACACACACATATGAATATATAACAGTGGTGTTCATCTTGCCCTTTTCCTTCACTCTTCTGTTGGTCAAACTCTCTCTATCAGCTGCTTACTCTTGTTGTTGCTTGTTCTCCATCAGACATGAATAGTTGAATTAAGTCACTTCTAGTTGCCAGGAACACATATTTATAGTTGAAATGATCAGTTGGTTCTAGAGCTTGATCAATATTGGATTTTTGGAGCTGATGCCAATACAGATATTAGGGAGTAAAATATTCTGATATCGATATATTTGCCGATAATCTTACATATACAGAATATGTACATAAACACACATTTATTGTAATGAACCCTCAAATGTGTTTACTAAGATATATAATGGAGGCTGTGATATTTTACTGTTTAACAGTAAACTTTACTGTAAAAAATGTGATCGGTGCACTGAAATAGTAAACTTCACTGGGAATCTAATAATTATAAATAACTATGAATAAAAAACAACCAAAACACATCTGTACATATATATTAACTTATGTAAGTGTATAACTTGAGTTAAGCAAAATGATGAAACACAGAAAATGCCACCTATAAAAAACAACAACAAAAACCCGTACATATCCTCCTCTCTGTGTTAACACTCTCACTGCAGCTTCACAGTGAATGTGGCTTTTAATAATAATAACTTTTTTTGTGTAGCATCTTTCATACAATAAATGCAGCTCAAAGTGCTTTACAACAAAAGAAATAACACACACAAAGTGCTTCACATTAAATTGTCCTAAAAGGATCATAGAGCAATGTTAAAAAAAAGAAAAGAAATAAATAGATGAAAACAATTTACAATCATTTTAGAATAGTAATAATAGTAGATAATAAAAGTAGCTAGAAAGTAGAATAAATACAATGTATTTAGTGATACTTTTTTTTTTTTTTTAAACTACTATTACTTCCAATGTACAAACTACAGTGTGATACCAGTTACACAAACAGGATCACTTGAATTTATTCTGTGTGAAGAGAAACCGCATCAAGACAAAAGTGATTACAGGCAAACATTCTTCTTAACAAGCTTTTCAATTGAACATCACTGCAAAACTTCTATTTGTCATTAATGAAGTAAATCTCTTTTTGGTCTCAAGGCTGTTGCTCTTTTCCTTCACAAGCATAATATATCAGTCATGTAGAATAACAGTCTTTTAAACTCTGTTCTATATACAAGTTGGAATGTTTTGTCCATTATGTAGTCTATTATATCTCAAACCCTGAGCTCCAGTGTTATAAACCAATTAGAGCCTTTATGTGGAAGATGTACGGCTCTGCTCTATAATAGATTTGATCCGCTTGAATTCCGTTTAATTTCACCGTTTCATCATCACTTCACTTTTAGTTATTTCTCTGCATTGGTATTACATTCAAACCACGACAGCTTTAAATGCAACACCATCAGCTGCAGAAACAAACCTAAACAGCCTGGTAGATGAAGCGGCTGTCAAGAGGAGACGTTACAAACACCAGTATCGGCTGCTCCGAGCAGATTGCCCTTTCAAAGGCACGCTGATTAGATTTGAAAATCCCACAGTTAGACTTTTAACTCCCAATTAAGCCACATTTGTACTGAGTGCAAAGCTTAACTGAGTTGTTTGACTTAACAGTGTCTACTGAATGACTACACAATAATGTTTGCCTAATTAAAGCAGCCACTTAACCACAGGAGCTCTGAAAAAACACACAAAACACTACTACTGCTTCTAATAGGACACATTCAGTGGTCTGAAAAGCCCGAGCTTTGTGTAACATCCGCCATATTGTCACTTTGTTGAATGCAGCGCAGTGTGCTTTTGCTCATGCAGCTTTTATGTGCTTAAATGACTCTATTGAGAGATTTGACTGGAGTAGAGACACCTGTCCATTGCTGCTGAGTACAGGAAACAGCAGACAATAGACACCAGCAGGTTACCAGCAGGTCTTTGTGTGACCGGGCCAGAACAAAAAAAAAAAAGTAAAAAACTAATAATAATGTTTATTTTTATAGATCTTAACAAGAGAGATTCTATGTAAAGGTCTCCTTATAAACAGTAAACAGTAGTATACACCCTCTTACCCCCAAACATAATGCACATCTGCCATTACACTTTAGTTTAAATGACAACTGTGCAGGGACTTAGTGTTCACTGAGGACACTGAGGTCATGTCCTCAATATTTTGGCATTTTAGCAACCTGAGGGGATCAACATCTACATGTGATGTAATGGTTCATACACAGACTACTGTTGATGGCTATGTTTGGGTTTGAATGCATTTCTAAATATTTGAAGAGAGTGCTAAAATGGAGAGCCCCCCACAAAATAACTTGGAGACCCCTCAAAAAATAAAACGGCACTGGTTTAAAATGTGCACGTCTACTTTTCTGTGTGACTACCCACTCTGCACCTCAAGTCAGTGCAGAGCCTACAGTGGCCATACGGTGCATCAGGAAAGGAGGGCAAAGCAGCGCTATGGGCCACATAAGCACGAGGGTGAAACTCTGACAACATGTCAGTGCACCAAACGCATTGACATTTTACAAGGCTTGTCGCTGGACAATGAAAAAGCCTGCAGGACAAGCCTGTATCTGTGAATATTGAAATGTCACATGAGAAGACAGTGAGTTATTAAGAGAAAAGAGCCATTTGAGAGAGAGAGAGCACGACAGAGCAGCAGACGCCTTTTGTCTCTGCTCAGACTTTGCAAAGCGACATCTGTTATGGATTGTTTCATACGCGCTGACCTTCAAGCATACTTAGAAAGAGGAGGAAGGAGATAAAGAAAAGTGCGTCTCATATCTCTTTCCTTGCCCCTTATCCTTGGTAAATGCACAAGATGGGCTCTGAGATTTTTTTTTTCCCTTTCCCTCTTCATGGGAAGGTGATGGCAACAAATCACCCCTGCCACCCTACACCAATCAGCTGGAACATTACTAAAGATCACCCACAGTTCTCTGCTCTGAATACTTATAGGAAGGACTGGTGGCTGCTGGGTAAGGTTCAGCAGGCCTGCACTGTACTCCATCAGGCTGTCATTTAAGTGGTAGCTGAAGCTAGAAGCCTGTTCAGTAGCACTCAGTGGAACATCACGTACAGAAAAACATCATTTACTGAGCGGAGCTGCTCCCAACTCTGTGCTTTTACATCCACATTCACTAAGATTCATTTCACATGCAAGTCTGGAGACATCAGCATGGTGTACTAGTGTGGCTGATAGACTAAGTGATAGATTTGAATGTTTAATGATTTTGTATTGACTACCAAATCCCTTCTAATGTCTTAAAACACAAAGTCAATGTAAATACAATGTAAACATAATCATTTAAACATTTTAAAGGAGGACAGATGTTACACACATCACAACATAGATTATAATGAAAGACAAATAATAAACGCTCCAGTTTGGAAACTGGTGTGTATACTGGTGTGTATACTGGTGTGTATACTGATGTGTATACTGGTGTGTATACTGGTGTGTATACTGGTGTGTATACTGATGTGTATACTGGTGTGTATACTGATGTGTATACTGATGTGTATACTGGTGTGTATACTGGTGTGTATACTGGTGTGTATACTGGTGTGTATACTGGTGTGTATACTGATGTGTATACTGGTGTGTATACTGGTGTGTATACTGGTGTGTATACTGGTGTGTATACTGGCGTGTATACTGGCGTGTATACTGGCGTGTATACTGATGTGTATACTGGCGTGTATACTGGTGTGTATACTGGTGTGTATACTGGTGTGTATACTGGTGTGTATACTGGTGTGTATACTGGTGTGTATACTGGTGTGTATACTGATGTGTATACTGATGTGTATACTGGTGTGTATACTGGTGTGTATACTGGTGTGTATACTGATGTGTATACTGATGTGTATACTGATGTGTATACTGGTGTGTATACTGATGTGTATACTGATGTGTATACTGATGTGTATACTGGTGTGTATACTGGTGTGTATACTGGTGTGTATACTGATGTGTATACTGATGTGTATACTGATGTGTATACTGATGTGTATACTGGTGTGTATACTGATGTGTATACTGGTGTGTATACTGGTGTGTATACTGGTGTGTATACTGATGTGTATACTGGTGTGTATACTGGTGTGTATACTGATGTGTATACTGGTGTGTATACTGGTGTGTATACTGGTGTGTATACTGATGTGTATACTGGTGTGTATACTGGTGTGTATACTGATGTGTATACTGGTGTGTATACTGGTGTGTATACTGGTGTGTATACTGGTGTGTATACTGGTGTGTATACTGGTGTGTATACTGGTGTGTATACTGATGTGTATACTGGTGTGTATACTGGTGTGTATACTGATGTGTATACTGGTGTGTATACTGATGTGTATACTGGTGTGTATACTGATGTGTATACTGGTGTGTATACTGGTGTGTATACTGGTGTGTATACTGGTGTGTATACTGGTGTGTATACTGATGTGTATACTGGTGTGTATACTGGTGTGTATACTGGTGTGTATACTGGTGTGTATACTGGTGTGTATACTGATGTGTATACTGGTGTGTATACTGGTGTGTATACTGGTGTGTATACTGGTGCAGAGATCAAACAGAGTGTGATTTTGAAGCAGCTCAGCTCAGTTTCAGGACTGGTCTTGCTGGTTTCCCTCAGGCTGGGACATGCTCTGACTGATTCAGCTTCTTCATGAACATGTTAGCTTTCAAACTAAATATTGAATACTGTTTTGCTCTGGGAATGTGTCAGATTCTGAGTATTTGAGTTTTATTTTTGAGAAGAACTTGGTTGTTATGTTGGGTTTTTTTTTAGCCATGAAGTGATAACATCACCTAAAGCAGGTGTTTTCATTGTTTAATATTAACTGTACCATTCTGGTGCTAAAGTAGTGAAAGAAGAAATAACACAGTCTTCCTCTTACAAATGAAAAGTTTCACTCTAGAGAGTCTTAATGCTAAGAACTTTTATATGTTTTTGTCTTTGAAAAGTAAATCGTTGTGAACACATAAGATAGTGTGAACTCTGTACACTGAAGAACCTTCTATTCATGTTCACAGTGAACAGCATGGTATCTGCTAATGCACAGTAAACTTATTTCCTATGAGACACCATTCTTTGATTTATTACACTGTGTACATTGTATGTGTTGTATAGTTTGTAGATCCTGTAAAGCCTTAATGAAACATTAGACTCCATATTATAATATTAAAGACATAGACTATGATAATATAGTGGTTTATTTCATGGCTCCCATGTTAAAAAGCTTTTTCAGACTTGAGGCTGTAGATACCTCACTGTAGCACTATACACATATTGAAAGAAAAACTATACATAACATGCAGGCAGCAGATGGTTCCAACCCACTTGGACCTGGTGTGGGACTGATGTGACCTTCACTGCACAAGAAGAAACAATCTCTTACTGCTATCCCAGCAGCGTACATATAAAATAAATAAATAAAGAATGGGTGGGCGTAGGTGGTGGTGGGTGTGGGTGGGGATGGAGGACAGCTTCCACTGGGACAGGACAATGGAGGAGTGCATTAACAGCTTCTGTCTGGTGTCCCAGCAGAGGTGTCAGCTTCGTGGCATTGTGTTTAGCCCCCTGGCAGCATGACCTTGTCTCACTGAACACTGGCTATTAATTAGCCAAGCATGTGTGTGTGCTGCTGGGGGGGTGGGGGGTGGTAATAGGTGGGTGGCTGGAGGGGGAGGAGGGTGTGAGTGGCATCCGTTCGCAGCCAGCCTGCCTGCCTGGCTGTCTATAGGCGATCAATGAGGTGGAGGAAGGTGAGGAGGAAGGGCGGAAGGTGCTCTGGAGGCGAGGCGTGTGTGTGAGGGCATTCTCTCTGACATTAAACAGCTCTGTGAGCTATATGCTGCAGCTAGCTTCCTCTGTCTCCCCTGTCCTCCTCACATGATGTTACCTCCCAGTGTTTCTGCTTCATAGATGATGATGTGCCTTGTTGGGCTTCGTAGTTCCTCTGTGTGTGTGTGTGTGTGTGTGTGTGTGTGTGTGTGTGGGTGAGTGTGTGTATGTGTGTGTGTGTGTGTGTGTGTGTGTGTGTGTGTGTGTGTGTGTGTGTGTGTGTGTGTGTGTTACTACCTCTCTGCCCTTGGCCAAAGCTCCAGAAAACATGAAGTCATGCTGGGCGGACTCCATGAGTGAGTGAGTTTTCTCTGCTTTGCTCTGATCGACGTCCAGCCAGGCACAAAGCCCCCCCCCCCCCCCCCCAACACACACACACACACTTCTTTCACTCACTCCACCGCCAACCTGGCTCCAAACTCCTCTTTCTTTCTTCCTTCCACTTTCCTCTCTTTCCCTTCATAATCCTCAGCCCTTCTCCATAACCTCAGCCTGCCTATTTGTCTCTATGTGCTTTTCCCTTCCACAGAACATGATTCCTAATGTGTTTGGTGACCCTTTGACCTTTGCTCTACTGCCACAATTAGGTTCAAATTTTCTCATCCAATAAAAACTAGCTGATCATTACAATCATACTGCAGTGACATGTATTAAGCACATTCATACTTCTTACAGAAGGGAACCTTTGATTTGAATGACCTCTCTGACCTTTCCTATAGTATTCACACTAACATTCATCACAACAAAATAGTAAACATCCTCTGTGTTATTCAATACGTATTTATAGTCTTTAATGTGTTTGCAAAGAGTATATTGTACCGTAGAATGATTGATGTGACTGTAATAGTACAGTATGTAGTTGTGTTTACAGTGAGGGAAGAGCAGCACTACAATACATTTTACTTAACTAGTGTACTTAAGTACAACTTTAACATACTTTACTTGAGTATTTCCATTTTGTGCTACTTTATATTCCACCATGTTTCAGAGCCCAATAGCAGTATTATACTTTTTACTTTTCTATATTAACAAAAACACATGATTAGATTATAAAATATGATGCATAGTTATAGAGTAATTAGCCCAACAGATTAGAGCATAGTTCAAATCGACACCAACTCAACCAGCTACAACATTGAGATGCTGGTTTCATGTTGATGAATCAGTAATTATAAAAATCTGACCTGTTGACTACTTTCACTTTTCATACTTCAGATATATGTTTTTTCATTAAGGCTTTACAGGATCTACAAACTATACAACACATACAATGTACACAGTGTAATAAATCAAAAAATGGTGTCTCATAGGAAATAAGTTTACTGTGCATTAGCAGATACCATGCTGTTCACTGTGAACATGAATAGAAGGTTCTTCAGTGTACAGAGTTCACACTATCTTATGTGTTCACAACGATTTACTTTTCAAAGACAAAAACATATAAAAGTTCTTAGCATTAAGACTCTCTAGAGTGAAGTGTTTCTTTGCTTGCTTTTTTCATTTTGTTTTGTTTTGTTTTAAATCCCTTATATTGGTATCGGTATCAGCCCCCAAAAATGCGGTATGGGTCGTGCTCTAATATAAATAAGAGATACAACACAGTAAGTCCCCTTCAAGTAACAGTAGCTGTACAACAATGTGAAAGCACGTCAAAGTCCTGCATTCAGACTGTTACCGAAGTAAAGTGCTGAAGTCTAACAACCATTAGACTCCATATAATAATATTAAAGACATAGACTATGATAATATAGTGGTTTATTTCATGGCTCCCATGTTAAAATGTTTTTTCAGACTTGAGCCTGTAGATACCTATACACATGGTAAAAAAAGGTTTTGGGGGCAGATGCCGATAATGTTATATGTACAGGATATATACATAAACACACTTTTTTTAATAATGATCCCTCAAATGTTATGAAGGTATGATGATGTTAAACAATAAACTGTATTGTATAAAATGACATCAGTGCATTAAAACAGTAAACTTCTCTGGGAATTTAACAATAAGAATTAGCTATGAATAAAACAACATATGGAACGAACTAAAATATATCATAATACATTCAATTTGAATTAATAAAAGGGATCAAATATACATAAATGCTGCCTTTATAACTTTAAAAACAAACTAACTAACTAACAGAGAAACCCAAACATATTGGATAACATATTCACCAATACTGACATAGCTTTAAATAGACAGGTGCTAAAACGGCTTTTTTGAGACAGAGGCTGAACTGAGGGGCTGAAATAAGTTATTCCTGTTCTCTTTAAGTAGGTAATTTATTTTACCTATGGAGGAGAAGTTGAAGTGTCAGCAGCTAACAGTCATTACATTATCATATTCTATATATTTGTCCCCTCAGCACTGCTGTCAGTTTACATTCAGCAGTCTAATGTACATGAGCTCTTTTGATTTAATCCTGATTTGATCTCAGTCTGGACACACCTGGACATTCTGCAGACGGAAAAAAACAGTGTGTCATCTTTGAGATCCATTGTATAATTTAAGTTTAACTCATTGTGAACTCATCTCCCCATAGAGCTGGGTAATAATTCAGTTTTATCCACTATTATTTGACCTTCCAGTGGAACTGTATTGTGATGTTATGTTGTTGTTTTACTAAACTCTTTTATTTAAACTAATGATTCTAAACAAAATACAATAGACAACATTACAGCCTTTAGGGAGAGCGGAGCTTTTTTAGACTTTCTCCTCATCATACAGCAGCAGCCTCACACAGCGGAACATTCTGGCCCCTCCTCTGTTTCCAGTGCCAGGATATCTGGTCAGCCACCAGCAGGCTGCAGGACAACTATTATACACCCCCACCCCCCCCACCCCCCCCCCCACCCCCCCAATTCCCACCTCACTGCCAACCTGCTGTGGCACAACAGCTGCTGTGATAAAGCAGAACACCTCATCCAGAGAGCAGCTCCACACCGGATGTGGAGTTAAGGCTAGCTTTCAATTGGTGTGTTTTTGTGTGTGTGTGTGTGTGTGTGTGTGTGTGTGTGTGTGTGTGTGTGTGTGTGTGTGTGTGTGTGTGTGTGTGTGTGTGTGTGTGTGTGTGTGTGTGTGTGTGTGTGTGTGTGTGTGTTTGTGGATGTCCTTCAGCACTAAGAGCATTGGAGGGAGATGTAAAGAATGCGAATGTACTGAATCACCACAGTAAGGACTGACTTGACCAGTCCTGGCATACATACAGTCTATCTGTCTGTGTCTTTGTGTGTGTGTGTGTGTGTGTGTGTGTGTGTGTGTGTGTGTGTGTGTGTGTGTGTTAGTGCGTGCCCTCCTGTGCATTTGAACACCATGATGCTCGCTCTCTCTGAAGTCAAGTGAAGAGAGTGTATGTGAGAAGTGGGCGATCCAAGGTTAAGTACAGGAACACAGTGATGGGCTGTGCATTTTAATTAAGGCTTGAGCAAACACTCTGCAATTCCCCTAAATGGCCCCCTGTGATGGATGACAGGAACTAGTGTTGTCTATTTTTCTTCTCAAGAGGAACTTTTGTGCGAGCGGCAGTGTGTTTGGACACAAAAGGCCGGCCAGCCAAAGCTTCACTCCTTTAAGCTTTATTGACTCCTGGCACTGCACGTTGAGGGAGAGTACTGGAGAGAAAATGAGTTACCTTGGTACCTTGTGCCACTGTCTGTATGCACCAAAACCACTGTAGTCCATCTTTCAAATTTCAACAATATTCTTATAAACTCTGCTGGAGCTGCCAGCTGATACATCTCTACAAACTTTATTGAACTGTTTAAATGGATAAACCTTTAAAAAGAAAAAAAATCTAGTCACCTCAAACTTTCTGAATATATATCAAAACTGTTGGGCTGAGTTTTAGGGGAATTTATAAACAAAAAGAAAAAAAGAAAATTCACATTCACATTTATGAAATAATAATGTTGAATATCTTCTGCAGACTTCTCAGACATTCACTCATTCAGTTCTATTTAATTTCCTACTCATAAAAAGATAATTCTTCAGTGAGTAGTAAATAAATAGTCATCATCAGCTGACTGCTTGATAAATCAATACAAATGTAAGTATTGTGCCATCACACATACTGTGTTACATGACTACAGTTAACACATCTTTTAAAGAGTTGAACTGTGGCAGACTGGAAAGAACAGCACAGCTTATTATTCAAAGGTGGTATTTTCTGTATTTTCTGTATTTTCTGTATTTTCTGTATTTTGCACTAACAAACAAACATAGCAACATGTCCACAGATAGAAATTGGACAATGCTGTGTGTACGACTGATTTAATGACACACACATGAGACACAACTGCTAATAAACAGGATGTTCGCACCACTTTCACGTTGTTGATACGCAGTGCTACCATCTTACATTGTGAGGTCGGGGCTGGTGGGGTACGTCCAACTTTGAAAGTTGGAGATCCGTTGAAACCGCGGACCGCGCCATCTGACACCACAGACCTAGGTTCACATTCACACATCTTGCATGTTGTTAAAGTTTAGACAACCAAAGCATTTTGGTTCAGGTTAGTGATAGGTTGGGTTTAAAATGTTAATACACACATTTTACTTCAAGTCATTTTTTTGATATTTTTCTGTATTAAACAGAGAACATGATCTTTGTCTAATCTTAACCAAATGCTGAAGGCAACCATAGGAAGATGAATAATGCTGTAGTTTCTATTAGCAGAGACAAACACTTGACTCAGTAGAGCAACATCAACATTTTTGCTACATTTTCTTATCATGATGTTGAGATAAAATGAAATTTGGCCAGTGTTACATTTCTAGCTAAACCTATTTACAGTTGTAATTGAGTGGTTTATGATTTTAATTTGTAGGAGACAGACTTGATATTTTAAGAAACATAAGGAGACATTTAAAGTGAAAATTATAGTTTAATTAATACAAAAATAGACATGTACTGTAGTAAAGTCCTGCATTCAAAATATGATTTGATTGTAAATACAAAAACATACACACAGCTGGTTGGAGCTCATTTAAACTACTTTATACAGTAGTTTAATTTATAACAGCAAATATTTAATGAACTGCTCTTGAGTTCTGTGTAAGATCTTGTAATCTCATGCAGACAGTGTTATACAGTATGTCCCTCTGAGATGTAGAATACAAATGAATATCTCAGATGAAAGCCGAGGGGAAAACAGTCACCTGTTTCTCTTTCTCTCTGTGTCTTTACAAGAGCATCTCCTGTTGATGCAGCTTCAATAAGAACACTCCATGCAACTATAAAATGCTGGACAACAGCTGAGCGTGTCCAGTGGCTTCTTGACTTCACAGGAGACCTGTAGTAGGAATAATAAGCACAGCACCTGTGCACTGTGCTGGGACACTGCACAGCTCAACGAGCCTCTGTGGTGATGTTACACTTTAATATGTCTGATGGAGGAAAATAAACAGTGGTTGTGTGTGTGGATGCTGTTTACTATTTATTTTACTACTGACTGAACAGTGTCCATAACAGTGACTATTAAAACCTGTCTGACTCTCACAGTCAGTGCTGAATGCTGCATCACAAATCCTGTTAATGTATTCTTTAATCAGATAACTTTATTCTGGATTTCATGAGAGCAATACTTGTTAATTAAAATTGACAATCACTGGTCCTTTTAAGAAGTTTGCTTCAGCTTGTTGAAGATAACTTTGTTTGTGCATCCAAATCCTCATAATGTCCTCCCAGCTCAGAGCCGATCATTATAAAACCAACCTTGAATTTTTAAATATAATTGATTAAGAACAAAAAGTATCATTCAGGTGTCAGTGCTTACAAGTATTTTGTATTATTGTGTGTACTGTAAACCTTTCAAAAATACTTACTGTGTGTGTGTGTGTGTGTGTGTGTGTGTGTGTGTGTGTGTGTGTGTGTGTGTCAGTGGTTGTTTAAACTGCTGCACACCAGGAAGATGTAAATACATTTTCTTTTATATACAGCTAACATCGTCCTCTTTCTCTCTGCTGTGTGTTGAGCTCTGGCAGACACTGGGTGAGGGGGTACAAATAAATAAAGAATAAAAAAGAGTAAGATACATTTTCTTTTCTTCCATCAAATAAAGAATGTATTTTAAAATAAAGTTCATTACAGAAAGCTTTTGATTGTGCTTCTTAAATGAAGTGTTTAGTTTTAGTTCTCATCTGCCTCCTCTCTGTCTCTCCTCTTTTCTCTGTTTGTATCTCACAGATGATTAGTGTCACGTGAGCAGATTGGCTATGCACAGTGGTCTGTGAGTTTCTGAGGGCCGCTCCAATTTTACCGTAATAGTTGGAGAAGCTGTGCCTGTTAAAATGGAAACGCTCAGACAAAACTGAACAATCCTCAATATTTCATCAGTTACAAGTCCAGATAGGAGGGCGTCTGGGTCCGAATACAGACCCCAGTCCACCTATTAATGACCTCTGTTGTAGATGTCCAAATGTATCTTAAAGGCCTCAAATAGTCATAAACATTGATAACGATGGACACATTCTCTCCTTTTATCATGGTAGATGAGCCATAATGCACTGTGTCCTCATATAGAAGAACCCCTTCTCGTATATTTTCACTTAAATATGTTTTATATAAGAAAACCTTCCAGCTGTAATTCTTCAAAAGTTCAACCATCAGTGGTCAGTCTTTCATTTTTTCTATCCCTCTCCTCTCATCTGTGGATAATGACACAAGCTTATCTTTATCATAAACCAATATTTTCTTTGCACTGTAGTTATAGTGTCATAATGATATAGTGAAGGAGTCAGTGTCCTCACAGTGGAAGTTCCTGTGACTAACACACACACACACACACACACACACACACACACACACACACACACACACACACACACACACACACACACACACACACACACACACACACACACACACACACACACACACAGTAGCCTGAAAACCAAAGTTGTAACTGACTCCACAGTGTGTATTCTTGCTTTTAGTAGAGTTCAGTAAGTCTCTGTGGGGAAGAACATCAGCTAAATGTCTGTAACGTTAATATTTATGCATATGAGTGCAGGACATTGTATTTCTGTTTTTAAAATGTTCCCCCATCCCCCTCCTCACTCCCTTCCTCCTCCTCTTCTCCCACTCTTCCCCCTCAGCCCAACAGTAGGCTTCTGTTCATGTCTCATCCTCTCATCCTGTGCTGCTGACTGGTTGCCATGCAGTGGGCTGTCCATCAGTGACCCGGTAACTGTTGCTAGGAGAGGAGTGTAATTTTATCGTCGGTGCTTAATTCCTCTCCTTTTCACGCAATCTCCTCACTTCATATTCCTCCTCCTCCAGCGTCTCCTTAAGCTCCTCTCCAGCTCTGCTCAAGCACATCTCTCTGCCTTTGGCCTCATCTTATCCTCTTCCTCCTATTCTCATCTGTCATTCCTCTCCTTCCTCATCTCCTTCAATGTCCTTCACCCTTTTCAATCCACCTGCCATCTCGCTCTGCTGTCACTGACTATAACATTGTTATTCTGGTGGTAGGGGGCCGTAGGGAAGCCCCCTGATTTGAGTTTTGGTGCGTTCGCTTGCCTTAATGGAGCATGAGCTCTGGATAAATAAAGCCTCCTACTAAATGATCAGACACATCTCAACGGCCATGACCATGATGTGGGAGGGGGATGGAGTGGGGGTGGGGACTCCCCCAGGGTTCAACGAGGAATGAAAACAGAGGAGGAGGACAAAAGAAAGGAGGGAGTGAGGCCATAATCTACTGCAAAAAAAGCTCCATCTCAAGTAATCTCTGTGTCTATGAGGTCAAAAACTAAATTTAAAAAGATGAAAAAAACATTTGAAAACAAAATGAGAAAAAATGCATTTAGTTCAGCTTGTTCAGCCAGTTCAAATCAGCTGGTTACGGTCAGTTAGAAGTCACTCCTCCATTGGTGTGAATAGATTTTATTTATCTATATTTCAATATAAATGTGGAGGCAGATGGACTGGACTGATAATGTAAGTGTGGACAGTCAACCCCTGAACAACTGAAGAGACCAAAGTATATTTATACAGGCAAAGTATTTTCTTCCTGTCCCATTATGGTCCATGGATAAATCCAGTATTTTGGGATGTTGGGCATAGTTGAATAGGATACTACAGTAATGTAATGACTATAGTAATATGTGGCGTAAAGGATATATATGACTACAATAGATACATGATATGGATAAATGATCATATCTGGATATTGAAGCCAAATATCTGAATATTGATATGATATGACTAAGCTTTCACACTTGTTTGACATGGAAAGTGTAACAACAGTGAAAATGAAGCATTCTTAAACAAAACAACATAATAATACCAAATGGACATTACAGTGCAGTTACTCAACACAATAGTTTATTAATCACAACAGACCAATAACTGTCTTAAGATGCATTGAAATAAAAAAAAAAAATCTGCAACCTCTTCTTTGCAACAATGCTTGAACAATGTGAAAATGAAGTCATTAAAATAAATATATCATATCTAGATATAGATACAATAATGATATATAGTTCAGCCCTAATTCTAATGCTCTGTTAGTACTTCTATTGAGTCGTTTAAAGTAATGTACTCTAATGACTTTTTTTTCAGTTAGCAATTAGTTAGCATTTTATTACAATCAGCTTAAAGCTACAATATGCAAATTCTGGAAATGAAGCTAGCAGTAGTTTGAGTGTGCAGCATATCACTCCTCCCTCTCCCTGCACCCAGCATTTCACCTGTATCCTCATGATCATGCACCTGGTGGTTTGATTGAAGTAACACAGCTCCTGCATTCAACTAGTCTGTGAGTGAGATGTTAGTCTGCTCTGATTGGTTAGAAGATTGAGACTCACTTTAAAACTTGAGAGAACATCTGTCGACTGCTGCTGCTGCTGCTGCTGCTACATGAGCCTGGCTCACACAAGCCTCTGACTACAAGATCATGTTTGGAACATATTTCAATCACAAAATATCTGAAAAAACATAAATATTGTAGCTTTAAGGCAAACTGTATAAAGAGCTGATGTTGGATGATGGATGTCCTCCTTCCTCCTGCTGGCCTTGAATGCTAACCAAAAATGTTGTTATTTTTGTTGATATGATGAGTCAAGCTGACACAGTACTAGTTCTGGCTACTGTTTACAGATTTAATAAGGAAAGCATGTGCAGGTTATTTGTAAGAAGGATTAAAACCTCTTAATGGAATGCTGTGTAACAGGTGATTGACGTTAACTTCTGGTTAAAACACATCTCTCACTGAGTTATCATTGATGTTTACTGCACAGCTTTTAGAGCAAAATGAGTATTCTTCCTAAATCCAGTTCTAAATACATATGAATATTTAATTATAGAAATTACATTAGTAAAAATGTCTTATATATTTCAGGACTAGATGTTTAATTATTTATTCTTTATTTAATTGTTGAGATCCTTTTTGTGTTTGACCTGTGTAAGAGCTGCTGTTCTATAGCATCATGTGATTATTGTAGCTTTCATCTTGCTAGATTCATTTAATAATAATGTTCTTTTTTTAAATGTAATCAAAGGTTGTAAACTTAGTCTAAGAGTAGCCTACTCCTGTGTAAGTTAATTACTCTCCAATAGGTTGAATGCACACAAATCACTTCTTTATTCACATATAGTCGCCATATGGCAACAAATTCGTTTTGATCATTTTACAAAAAACAAACACATCTAAATTGGTTTAAATGATGAAAATGAATCGTTAACTTGTCCCAGAAATTATTCAAATCTATTTCTTGAATGTGTTTTGCCTAAATATTGAACAATTTGTCAACTTTGGTTACCCTCAAATCATGACTTTCTCAGTGCCCATGTCCATGGAAAAAAAAGAAGTGCAAACAGCATTTCCCCTTTGTGATATTATCAATCATTTGTCCCATCAAACTAAAATACTTCACTTTTCAGAACAAAACAGTGGCTTTTATATTACTGCCTTTTAGTAAAATCCAGATAAAGTAATTGTTGCACCATGCAGTAGAGGGTTAACACTGATTGGTTATCTCAGTTTAACCTGCAGGGGTTCAAAGTGTCTCCTTACGTCTTTACTGCAGAAGCTTAAAGAAGACTAAATCACTGCTGTCCCACATGATGCACAGCTCAAAAAGACAGACGGGAAGTAGAGAGTGTGAGTGTGTGACTGATAGAAAAGATTTATGTTGTGGTTGAATGGTATTATTTCAAGAATGAGGACTCTCTCCTCCTCAGATTAATCATATCTCAGAGAAACATTCTCACAGAACTAGTGTGAAAGTCTTATCTCCAACACAGTATATCTCTAATGCCTGTTGTTAATAGTTAGGATTGAAGTTTTGAAGGGCAGTAAATGGCAAAAGTCATGTCAGTGTGCTCTGGTTGGTTTGGTGCACATGTGATTGTGCTGATTGTTGAATGTTGAATGTGCAACATGTAGTGTTGTTGTGATTGGAGTGTTTCACAGTGAGGGAGAGCACTGATGCTGCTGTAGAGCATTAGAGGAAAGCGGCGGCCGTCATGACATGATTGAAGGACAACGCACTCAGAGGCTGAGAGCGGTCAGGTAGAGGGGGGGTGGACAGGTTACTGAAGGCAGGAGCACAAATTGATGAAAAGCCACCGAGTGAAAGACAAGAAAGAGAGAGGGAAGGGGAAAAGAAGAGAGGATGAAGGGGTTAGGGCAGGGTCCATGCATAATTACATTTTCTGTTCTGAGCAGTATTGGGAATCAATAATGTAATTCATAGAAAAGCCATAGAGTTGCCTCCCATTGGCATTCACAGACATGAGCCATGCTTACATCCCAAAGAATTTAAACAAGAGGAGGAGGAGGACGGGGGATGAGGAAGGGGGTTGTGTTTATCCCGAGTCTTTAAAGCTCTCCCATAATGCCTTGCAAAAAGCTTGAGACTTGAAGCTTCCATTACGGGGTGATTGACGTTTTCAGGTTTGCCTGCTGTCTATATGGAGGCACAAACACACAAGCACACACACCTCTCCCCCCGTGTTGACATAATCACAGCTGGTCATGGTGGGGTCAGATGTGAAATGGCAGGTCCTCCTCCTGATGCTGCCACAGTGTATTTATAGAGGTCTGAGCTGAGAGTCCCCACTGAAACCCAACAGCACAAAACTCAGCACGACAACACATGAAAATGGATAAAATGGAACTCAAACACACTTACAGTATAAACACGGCTGGCTCTCTTTAATACAACTGGATGCTTTAGTACAGACTGATTTTTAGATATTGGTGTTCTGTCTGCCACCATCACTATCAGTAATAACATTATACTCACCATGTTAATAGCCGAGTCTTTAAAAAGAGGACAGAAAAAGGTCAAATGATGAAACTATCTGTTGTAAACATGCATTACTGTTTACAGAGCCACTCCCTGCTGCAGCTTTGACCCACTGTGCTTGCTGTAGTTGAGCACACAGTTACATTTTCTTGTCCAATCAGGGATTATTAACAACATTTCAGACGTTGTTGAGTTTGACTTCTATAATCTATCACCTTTGTTTACAAGCTGTTTAACCATCTGACGTCATTGTAATGATGTCATCATCATATCATAGCTGGTAGTTTGGCCTCATTATGCTCATGAACATTCTGTCTGGGGACTTTTTCTCTTCATTGTCTTTTATTGAATAGTGTCAACAATGTGTGAAATAACACCTTTAAAACTCCTAACTGATGAGACTAATGATCTAAACTAGCTGTTATATACACAATTATCTTTCTATTCCTCGTTTTTAAGGTACGGTAAGAGTAAGGGTAAACTTTATTGATCCCCCAGGGGGAAATTCAAAATTGACACAACACTATTTTTGTAATAAGTGATAAAGTGATAAAATAAAATAAAATACTATATACAATAAACAATAAACAATCTCTAAAATAATATGCAATGTTCCTGGTATTAAACAGCAAGGACAGCTTCAGTACTGGGAGCTGTGGTTCTGTACAGTCTGATGGCTGATGGTATAGAAGAGCCCCCCCGGGTGCTTTGAGGCACGTGGCTGTGTTTTGTTACTGTATTTACTTCATGAATGAAGTCATGTTTTTTAGCTTTCCTCCACATGATGGACATGAAGGTGTTTAGTAACTTCATTGCTAGCATACATGATCAACTCAAACATTGGCAACCCATGATTGTTTGCTTTGTATTTTACCAAAACACACAATTAACTTAAGTAAGTATATATGAAAGAATGCATGGTGGATTTTCTCTTCCATTTTTCTGACATTCTGCCCAGTGAGCCTGAATTTGATGTTTCACAGGTGAAAATATGTTAGGCTTCATTGAAACAGAGCTATAAATGGCGGAAAAGTTCACTTTTTCATTTTATTTTTTAATTTACATTTTTTATATTGGACATTTAGATGTTTCAGATGGTAACATGTTTCCACAGGATCTCTCAGGCATATTCACTTTATGAGTCCATACTCCAAATAAAAATGACAGGTGTGTGTTAGCTGAGTGTTAATGCTCTGTTCTGTGATCAAAGTGTTATACATTATTAGGCTGTGATGACAGCAGTGTGTGTGCAGGCTGGTATATCTGAGGTCATATTCAGAGCACATCAGACAGTGTGGTGTGAACAGCAGTCAGCATCAAGCTTCAGTTTCAATCGTGCTTCCTGTTTCTAGTCTCTCCCTGAGTGTCCTCCCTCTACTCATGACACACACTAAATTTAAGGGCCACTAATAGCACCAGCATGTTTTAAGGTCCTGCTCACTAAATATGTTGTGCTAATAACATGACAGCACAAACCACAGTTTGTCCTTGTTTTGAGTGTGTTTGAGTGAGCAGAGCTGTTTCCAGTGTTTCAGGATTTTCTCCACATTTCAGCACACAGATTGGCTCATAATGAAAAACCTCAAATTGTGTGTCTTCAATTAAACACACACACATACACACACACACACACACACACACACACACACACACACACACACACACACACACACACACACACACACACACACACACACACACACATGGAGAGAAATCTACACAATCACAAAGCAACCTTCATGTATTTTTTCTTCTCTAGTATTTCTCTATTTTTATAACATAATCTACAAAGATGTCGATTAATACACAGCTGTTAATGTGACTCAGGCACTCTGAAACATGTTACATTAATGTCTGAATCTTAATATGTAACAGTAATGTAGTGTAGGTGTCACTGCATGCATGGACCATGGAATGCAGCTGAAAGGTACAGATGAAACAGATATAGGCCTATGTTATTGATGTATGAGTACTGAATAATATTGCGGAACACCGCACAGCACCACATCTACATCCATGATAACACACACACACACACACACACACACACACACACACACACACACACACACACACACACACACACACACACACACACACACACACACACACACACACACACACATGCTCAGATTAACTCCTCTGATCTACCACTAACATTCACATACAACAAGTGAAACATATTCACACATAAACATACAGATGCAAGATTTGGAGAGAGAGAGAGAGAGAGAGAGAGAGAGAGAGAGAGAGAGAGAGAGAGAGAGAGAGAGAGAGAGAGAGAGAGAGAGAGAGAGAGAGAGAGAGAGAGAGAGAGATAGAGAGATAGAGAGATAGAGAGACAGAGAGAGAGAGTGTGTGTGCACAGTTAACACCAACTATAGATTACACTCATAAATCCACCCTAACTGTGTGTGGCAGTCAGTGCCGGTCATTGTGAATAAGAGGCTCATTCACATAGAAAGGGGCCAATTTTGGGCCAAATGTATGAGTTTTCATGTAAACATGTAAATGGCACAGGAGCACCATGTTTGTTTCGCAGTGCATTCTTACAGTGAACCACACACACACTATATTTTTGACTGCTTTGAAGCTGTGCAATCCTTTAGTCTATTGGTCCCATAATGTACATACATTGTAAAAAGGGAAACATACATGAGATTTGAATATATCCTAAAATGTACTGTGAGATATTTACTTGATTATACTTATGTCAAATATTGCTCAAACACTTCCTGAATATAATTGACCTGTTAAGAGAAGCCTCTTTGGATGTTCATTGTATTTCTGTCTGAGGCTCATTGATGCTGAATGAAAAGTTAAAGGTGGCCTTCAGCAAGTTTAAAAGACATTCCAGTCATTTCCTCTTAGTATGATGTTGGTCCTGTGAAAGATGTTTAAAAGGCCAAATCACAGAGCACAGTGGAGCCATTAGGAGAGAAGCTGTCAGAAATCCTGCCGTCCACTTTAAAAGAAGCTGCTGCTTTTTTTTTCTTTAACTGTGATCAAGAAGGTCTCTCAGCCCAAGAGGAGGCCATTTAAAGTCTCACACATGAAACCAGCAAAGGGATTCTTGATTTTCTTTTTTTTTTTTTTTCCACTTGAACATCCCGCTCCCAAATGACATGGATAAGAAATACTGCTGTAACATGTCTGAATGTGACAGGAGACTTTCTGGTTTTAAAAGGTTTGAACATTAAGACATTTACTAGTATCTGACTGCTCATTAGGTTTGATGCCACTTAAAGTCATTTTTAACAAAGAGTGCAGTCCTATAAACCTAATGAAGACATTCAGTGTTTAATAATCAATCTCTACTGGTGGTTCACCATGAACACCTAAAAGAGGCCATCCAGTTCCACACATATATGAGACACAATATAAGACACAGAATCCTTAGAATGAATATTAAAGATATTTCATCGTCCTTCCTCAGTTTGTACTTTGCACTACACTAACTCATGATCACTGAGGGTTTCACCAAGGCCTCATGACCACGGTCACATTAACTAGCCACCAAAGTAAGAGACAAAGCCTTTAACATCAGCCAAAGCAAATATGTCTGAAGCATTCTGGTCTCTCTTAGGACTGACGATGTCCTTACATGTATGTGAGGTAACTAGGTGTGTTTTCTAGACAGTGCAGTTCTACAGGGTAGCTCTTCTTTGTTGTTGACCTTTGTTCCCACTGTGAATGTTATTATGAGGCAGCTTGCGTGGTAAGTCAGCTAAGGACACAGTTGGCTGTCATCCTGCCCAGCAGGTATCCAGGCAGGGCTGCAGAGTGCTGCCGAATCTGTGCTGCTGTTTATGCTCACCCGCCTGTCCCCATGTTCTTCTCCCCCACAGCGCTGACAGGAAGCCAAGCCGAGTCCCAAGCCCCTATCCAAGGCCTTCGCAGAGCCACAGCCGGCGGGACACGACTCCGGAGAGCCGCCACCGAGGAGACCTACTGGGCCTACTCAGGTGTGTGTTTGACTACTTCTATCTCTGTGAAAACCAGTCTGAGTCTTAGCCCAGTTCAAATTGTGACGTGCCCTCAGCTGTTTCCACCTGCACTGATTAATGGGTAAAGTATTTTAAATTGTAAGCCTTTGGGAGGCTGTGAAACCCCATAATTCACATAACAGTTGGTTAATAGCTGTGCCTATTTTAGAAATGTGGGGTAGCTGAGGATTGTTGTGCCATTCTTATGGTAAAATATGTGGTGTCTTAGATGTTGTTTAGGTTCAAAAACCACAGGACAACAAAATACTCTGCATCCCAAAGAGATTACTGACATCATACAAGTGACAAAAGAGTGCAAAAATCTAAAAAGGGTATGTAGAGTAGATCACATTTTAGTCAAGAGACTGTCACCAGTTCTTCTGTTAACACAAAAGCAGAACCAGTAATTATATAAGCGATGATAATTAAAGGAAATGAGTCACCATGAGCCCACAAAGAATAATCCAATAGAAGTAAACGGATCAGAATAATGTCATAGCTGGCATAACATGTAGGTTATGTCTTTTAGTATAAACATGAGATAAAATATTTTGTCTTTGAGACCAGAAGTCTAAATGTATTTTGTAATAGGCGTCTAATCATGTCTCCTCCTCTTGTGCGGAGGACTGTTTTCTTCTAAATGTCTGGCAACAGAGGATTTCCTGCTGGATTTTGGTTGGATGGTTCACATGTTGCAGTTTACAAGGGCAAGAAATCAAATGAACGTCATGAGATGAACTGCCTGAGATAAACACTCTTATACTGTATGATATAACATCACAGAGCAGGCAGGAGTTGTTGCATTTAGCTGGATGATATGGAAATAAGGCAATAAAGACTTTTTTTGGGGCCGTTAACATTATGGAAAATGTGGAAACGCTGTTGAGGAATTCAGTCATAGTAAACTCTCAACTCAACATTTCTCTTTTTTTTATCATAATTCAGGATGATGCACATTGCCACAACCTTTAATTCCATCAGTACAACAACAGAGACTGCTGCTCTGAGCTTCTAATTACTACAATGACTTATTATGGAGGCTTTTAATGTGAAACATCTGCAGGAAGTGTAGTGACACTGAGCAAAGTGACACTAATAGAGTTATGAAGTGAGTTATGAAGCACCCCCTATCAGTCAGTGCAGCTCTTATTAACATGAACCGTCCTGGTTGAATCATCAGTACAAAAGTTAAATATGTTATTCTATAGTAAAAAGTTGAAGGTACAAGACTGTGTATATTGAAATTTCAGAGTAGAAGTGAGGGCACAAGCTAAAGATTACACTGATCTTATATGGCCTACAGAGTTTTGGGTCACTTTTGACTGAATTCAGCAACTCCACATTTTATTTACAACTTCAGGGACAAAGTGTTTTTGATTCATGACGCTATGATTCATGCTCACGGCTTTTCTCCATAGCAATGGCGACCGAGGCTCATGGGTAGTGTAGTGTTCTCTGCAATCCACCAAAATCATAGAGAAAAAAAAAGAAATGATTTCTCAAAAACAAAGTTGATATAATTGAAACTGGCAGTCATTATATGAACTTAAAGGATTGTTACATTATCCCAGAGAGTCTGGAGTTTTTTGGTTACATAACATTAACATTAAGTAATGTAACATTAAGGAATTTCAACATTGTGAAATACACTTCCTCCCACTTCCACACTCTATTGGACCAAATGAATGACCAGCTTTTATTTGAACCATATTCCCACGTTATTAAAAATGATCAACTATTACTGAATAGCAGCTTTTCTTTTAGAATATACAGTAGGTTTAAATATTCATGATTTAGGCTTCTGGGTCAAGATGTTAGAGATTTCATTTAGTGAAAGGTCTTCAAAAGTTTAGTGAGACAAACTTGTGTGTGTGTGTGTGTGTGTTTGAGAGTGAAAGCAGTTATATTCCGATGTCACTGCACCATGTTTGCCTCCCCCTCTCTCTCTCTCACTCTGTTTCCTCCTCTCTCCACCGCTCTCCTCGTCTCTCCTCGCTGCTCCTCTGGCCTGGAGGCATCTCTGGGCTCTTCTTATTGTACCAGCTCTTCAGTAGGGGAAAAAGCCACTTCCGCTGTCCCTTTAGAGCCTTTGGTTTTTTTTTTTCAGAGGGGCAGCATTAATCTTTCACCACGCAAGCGACGCCAGCCCCAGGCCACAAATGATCTTTTAGTTTATTTATTTCAATATTTCCGCTCGCTCATCTAACCCTAATTGGTTGCCCGTCGTGCCTGTGAGATTGCGGGAGCTTGTGGGTAAAAAAAACCCCAGAGCCGGTGACAGTTTCACTTAGTGTTGCGGCTGCTGATGCTAAGATCTACCGATGCTCTCCTGCTGTCCCCCCCGCACGTTTGATCGCAGCTCTTACATAAGATGCTGATGTAATGGTGGGCAGGATCCAGGCAAGAGAAGCAAACAATAGAGAAACAGCAGGCTGAAATACTGGTGGGTGTTTTATTATTGTGTCATTGCAAGTGCCACAGAGAGAAGAAGTTAAGGAGAAAATTCAGCTATTTTTTGTACAGCCTGTGTCTTACTGGCCTCTGTTATGTAAGATGTACTCTTTACCATCTGTCCAGTACTGTTGTGACTGTGGACATGAGCTCTCAATCCTCAGTTCGAGCTAAACTTAACACTTATTAGCTGGTGATTAATGTAGAATGTGACAAATGCATGACAAATCCTTTACAGTTGTAAACTCAACACATTTCTATTCTATGCTCCTTCCCTCTTGCACTCTCTCCTCTGATGACTTCCCCAAACTTTCCTAAACTTCCATCTGTCCTAATTAGCTTGTTCTAATCGCATCCTCCAGAGGTCTAACAAACTCCAATCAGGACCTCAGCGGGCCATGGCTGTTCTGCCCTCTGCCTGATCAGAATGGCAGATTAAAAACCCGGTGCAGCGCTGACAAATCAAGTGTTATCTGGGGACGACACTATAGCTCCAAAGTGAGAGACAAAGGGAAAAGAGTCAGAAAAAAGACAAAGATTCACACAGTCGACCCGTGCTCGTGCTTCTCTAGCACTCTCAGTGCAATTCATTTGGAATGTATAGAAAGACATTTTAATGTGAACTGTATTGTATACCGCAGCAAAATCAAGGACTATACAATTTGCCTATATTTAGTTTTAGCGCCATCAATTCACATGGAGCATTTCAGTGAGAAACGTGAAATTGCTCAACTTAAATTTGATGAAACAACCAGCAGTTTTAATCAATTCACTTTGGATTTTGCTGTAATTTTGGATGAATTCCTCGTCTATCGCTATGATTTGCCCTCTTTGACAAAGCTGAGGTTTTTGGATATCATGCGTGATTAAAAAAATTAAAACAAATCACCATTACATGAATTTATATTATTGTTTAATATTCCAGCAGACTCCGACGTTTCTTTGTTTAGGACTATTTGTGACATTAAATTAGCATATTTACTCTTTTTGGAGATTTGAGATGAGTAAGTGATCAATCTTATTTCTGTCTGTTAAGTAAATGTATTGCATTTTTATAGCGCCTTTCTAGTCTCCCAACCATTCAAAACTCTTTTACACTATATGCCACATATCACATATCACACACACACACACACACACACACACACACACACACACACACACACACACACACACACACACACACACACACACACACACACACACACACACACACACACACACACACATTCATACACTGGTTGCAGAGGATCTAGCCATTCATACACCTGGCACAGCCCTGGGGAGCAATTCGGAGTTCAGTATAATGTCCAAGTTCACACATGTGGACTAAAGGAGCTGGGAATCAAACCACTGATCTTCCGGTTAGTCAATGACCACTCTACCTCCTGTGCCACAGCTGTCCCATAAGTACACATCTCATAGTGTCTCAAAATGTTGAACTATTCCTTTTTAAGACACTTAGAATTTGAGATGTACAGAGAGGAAAAGGGCTTTCAGATCCAGTGGAAGCTTCCATTTCACACATCTATTATACTGCATGAAAAATAATAAACTAATCAACTGCAGATCATCCAAATAGTGTCTTGTTTCTACGTAAGATTTATTGTAAATTGATCACTGTGAGCATTAAACACCAGAACTCCAGACAGTCAGTCAGTATCTAAAGCTAATTATACAAACACAAAACTCCTACTATACTCAAGTGTACAGTTTTATCATGAAGCCATTATATTACTAATAATGATTTGTTAGTGCACTATCTATAATGTCATTCAGTAATTATACAGGTGCAATCAAGTGACAGTGTAATCAGAATCAAAATAATTATTGTGTGAGTATAACTTTATTTATATTAACTGCAAATCATTATGAAGCCGAGCCTCAAAGTTTTACTACTTACATTAATCTCATAGTAGTTCCATGGCCAAGCCTTGCTTAAGATATGCAATATAAACCATATAATATACTATACGACCCTTATCATGATATATGTTCGCCTTTCCGCATAATTACAAGTGCTTTGCAATATAGTTTTAAGAGGCTGTCTTTTGCAATGGGCTGACTGTGACACGTGGAGGTCAAATTGGTTGGCTGTGGCTCCCTGGCTGCTGGACAATTGAAACACCATAGTGCCTGTTTTGAAAGACTCCACATGCTGGTATTAACTATCCCCTGCCCCTGTCTTATACCATTTATACACACAATCACAATCACAATCACACACACACACACACACACACACACACACACACACACACACACACACACACACACACACACACACACACACACACACACACACACACACACACACACACACACACACACACTTGACTGGAAATTAATTTTTCAGACCTGCACAATGTCAAGGCTCGCTATCGACGGGAGAGAGAGGCGAACCTAATTTGCGTGCTCCTTGTCGAGCTACTATTCAACACCAGTCTCCATCAGAGAGCTCTCAGGCCTTTGTGCTGCAGTCTTGAAGTGAGCAAATGAAGATGGAAATTGATGATATGTTGTACAGTCGTTTTAGGGATGAGGGAAAAGCAATTTTATTAGCCTGGCAGTAAGTGGAGTACTCTTTATTATTTCCACATCTGAATATGGAAATGTCTGTGCAAGAGTTTTAAATTCAGAAAGTGGAAAATAAATATCAAAGCAAAATTTATACAGTGTTCACATGTTGGGAAACATGTCAATGTTTTTCATATTTACAATTTTTTTTGGTCTTTTTCATATTTTTGGACCTTAAAATGTATTTGCATACATATTTTCATTTGTTTCTAAAATCAGAGGACTTTACATGTTGTATCCTGTTGAGGCCCAAAACTTTGGAAGTATACATTTAATATCCCACTTATGTAGAAAAAAAGGCTCTACCATGGCATTGTTCACACCCACTCTGACAAAAAATGGAACGACTGCAGCAGATACCTATAACACAACGAGTCTCAATGACACAGTGAAATAAAAGCTGTGTTTTGAGCAGTATGCCACATTTTTCTAAAGGGACTGTGGATTAAGAGGACAGCAAGAACATTTTTAAAGAGGGTCCCGATTCACCCTTCCACGACCAGAATCACTGTTTTATCTGGTAGATTTGGCAGCTATTAAACAAAAAAAAATGTTATGAGTTGTCATATTTCTCAAAAGTTTTCCCACTTTGTCTTGACCTTTATCACATCACAGTTTTGAATCTTCCTGCTGATTGTTGCTGCCACTGTTTGAAATATAATTGAAAGAGAAATATTTTTCTCAGAGAATGCTTTACTGTCAACACTTTCAACTTTCAAATGCACTTGATTTGTGTTATTGTGATGCTTTATGCTCTAATTAGACTGAAGTTTAAATAGAAATATATTTCAGTCAAAAAACCGCATCAGTCAGCTCAAGTTCCACTACCTGTAAATCCATATCAGCTCTGAGTTGCTGCTCTGTAACTAAGCATGACCCTTAACCTCTGACTCCACGAGGGACGAGGTCAACCAGCCTTCAAATAAGGATCTATACAGCAGGAAATTAGGAAATACAATCTCCTCAAAACATTCTTTACATTTATCGAGCTGCACTTTGGTCATGTCATGGTATAACTATAATTACTGCAATCCACAAGCTAGTCATACAGATCATATACTATGTGTCTTCCTATTGATGCTAAGATATTGATTTTATTACCTGTAGTAGATAAGGTTGGTTGAGGTGTGATGTGTCTGTCTGTTACAAAGAGGAAACCACAGCAAGGCTCATGGATGATTTCCATGTGTTCAATAAACTCACACATCCTTATATTAAAAGGGATAAGAAAGTCATCCCAAATGTGCACTCATGCCGCAACCTATAGCTTTACTAGCAATCGTAATTAGTAAATATATAATCAAAAAATGAAGATCACTAAAGGTCTGACAAAGCATGGAGTGTCAAGTTTCTGTACTTGACAGTTTTTGACCCTTGATGCTGTAGACATAATCTGGTTGGTACTATCTATACCCAGACACCCAGTTACATAAATATATACCTTGTGACCAAATGTATTTTGGCCTCAGACTGTTTTTCATGGTTTTGGATAGACCTCCCAGTGAGGGCATGTTATTTTTTCAACATGACAGTGGTCCTGTACACAAATGCCAGGTCTATAAAGATATATATTTTTTATCTGTTATGGTGTGGAAGAACTTGACTGGCTTGCACTGACCTAAATGTTGTGCTCTCTTGGTCCTTGTTCAGAATTCACACTCAAGTTTATGTTCTCTCATGCAAACAAACTGGATATATTGCACCAGCTACTGCACTGAATAGCTTGTACATTTTCATGTGATGGTTTCAACCCTTGGTTCAGCCTCAAACATGCAGTTAGCAGTACATGTATTTGATTATATCTTTATTTCTATGGAATGTATATGTAGCTGCCTGCATGGTCTTTAAAGAAAAAATATTAAACTCATGACTATACCAGAAAGGTAAAAACATCATGGACCAACACTTTTGGGATAAACTGGAAGGCAGACTGAGCCAGATCTTATCATCCAACATCAGTGTTGGACCTCACTAATGCTCTTGTGGCTGAATGGAAGCAAATCTGCTGGAAACCAGAAGAGTTGACACTGTCAGTTCAGCAGATTAATGTTCATGGTTTTGGAGGCACATTTTCAAATATTGCATATGGGTGTAATTTTTGGATGTCTAAATACATTTGGTCATGTAGTGTACAGTGTTTACTTATTATATCCATTGCCTTTGTTTCTATAGTCAACCAATCAAGCAAACTAATACAGTGAAGAAACCAGCTATGAAATGCACCAACAGCTGGGCTGCCAGAATCTGATGATGAGAGGACACAGAGGACAAAGAAAGCTGCTTTCAATCAACCTTGTCACTTCTATACTGTCGCTGTCATCACATAAATGCCTATAGTTGTGTACGTGTGTGCACACATGCCTGTATTTGTGTGTGTGCATGTTGATTAAATGAATGGCGGCAACCAATTGAGCTGTCCGTGCGAGGTGTGAGAGGTGATGCATTATACGACTACTCTCCATGATTGTGTCAGCGACTGCGTGTCTAATGCAGGATCAAACCGACTCACTCTCTGGGAAAAACGCATCGATTTGATGCCCTCGCAGCCATCATAATATTTCCACACCTCTCAAGAAGTCCTTGAGTAGCCTTGGCTTCTATGGAGGACTCAGAGGATAATATCCATCAGTGTATATCAGGTAAACCGACTCTGTAGTCAAGAAGCAACTTAAAATAGGTCTGTCATTCAGCACTAGTAGGGTCAGTTCATTTTAACAATGCTGTAAGCACCTCAATTTTAACAACAACAAAAACAATATCAGTAGTTTTTATTTATTCATGAATTTCTTTTGTGGAAATGAGTATTACATAGTGGTATGTTAATGTTTCAGAGCTGTCAGGGCAGCTACAAGTTGAGCAGAAACAATCATTTTAAACCAATGTCTTTTATTTCCTCCATCACTGACTGGGCCTCGGACACGAGGCTGAGAAACTCTGACATTGAAGTCTTACATTGAGACATGTACATTAACAGCCAATTCCACACACTGTATAAAGTAGCTGATTGTTTATCTGGTCTGTTAGCTGTTTGCATGAGAGAGCATATCATGATCTGCTTTCTGAATGAGGTACAATGGAAACCCAATACCTCTCAGCATTGCAGAGTGGACATATTGGAGAAGTAGGAATATATTCATACTGTATAGACACATAGTTTTCAATATGCACAATGAAATGCAGGGGTTACACAAAGGATATTTTGCAAGAGAACAGATCCACGTTGAGGTCATTCAAAACGTCCTGCAGTGTAACCTTTGATAGCAGGTACAACACCTGACTTCTCTTAGTACAATAGCTTCCCGACTGTCCTTATGTTTTATATTACAATGGGACAAAGATGATGATACTGTGTGACTTGCTGAATGGTGGAAGAGAATTCGCTCTGCAGCCCTCAATGAATGTGGAATAACAAGATGTCCTACCCCTCTGGTGTGTAAATGGAAGTTCTGCAGTACTAGCATGAGATCATCGGTTGCTTAAAGCCAGTTGAGCAGGAGCGGGACAGTTTCAGTGTTTCTAGGATTACACCAACTGTGTTTCGTCATGAGAAAAACTCCACCCGTCTCAGAACTGCCAGACCTCTGAAATCCATCCACATGTTAAACTGAGAAGGGCTCCAATGATTGGAATGATTAGATAGCTCACTTAGTTACCTGGTGCGTGAGCCATGTGCTAGTCAGACAGAAGTTGCAACAGTCTCCCATGTCAAGTCAGAATCCAATAATTGCCCCGAGATTAGGTCTGAGACGATCCGCGATCAAATCGTATATTGGCGATAGGAGGGTTGCCAGGCCATTTGCTTTTTATCAAGGTGCTCTACTGTTTATTAAGAGATGTTTCTGGAGGAAATGCATGACTGTTAGAGAAGACCTGTTTACAAACAGATCTACAATCTACTTTCTCTCTTCTCTTCTCTTCTCTTCTCTTCTCTTCTCTTCTCTTCTCTTCTCTTCTCTTCTCTTCTCTTCTCTTCTCTTCTCTTCTCTTCTCTTCTCTTCTCTTCTCTTCTCTTCTCTTCTCTTCTCTTCTCTCAGCGCAGGGTACGAGGCGCATCTCTTTGATCCGAACCCACACAGCCCGTTTGCTCATGCTTCGGGGTCGTTCAATAGAGAGTAATTGCAAATAAATATTGTTTTAATGTGTAACTATTGAAATGTTCACACAAGAGCTTTCATACACTCCTACAGTGTTGCAGCACTGCCACCTTTGCGGGTTAAAAGTTAATGACAGCGACTTCAAGTGAGGACGAGCAACACGTCTCCGGCTTGTCAGCGCAGCGGTGTCGCTCACTTCTGCATGCATGTGATGCAAAACATTCAAAATAACGTCATTATAACGAAAAAACAAAAAAACGTACAGCCCTACCTGAGATCGTCCATCCTGTTCTCTAGGGAGTGGATGCCGACAAGTGAGACACAGCGCAGGAGTGGACAGTAGGCTTGGACTCTCAGTTTGTCCTTTCCTAAAAGCTCCTGTCCTGAAAGTCTCATAGGATCTCCAGCGACCACACCATACCAAAGAAAAAAAAGTAAAATGCCAATGGTCAGATTTGTGCTGGGGTTTTATCTAATACTTACCAACAAAGTTGTGGATGATTAAACTAAAACCACCACAAAGCAGCCACAAAGAGTTCACAATACTTGGCCAACTTATAATAATATAAGTATATAATTATTTGGAGTCTACTTTTTAATCATCAAGGTCATGCATAGACCTATGTGACCTGGTTTTGTGTTGGCAGATACTGAAACTCTTCATTTACACGAACAAGAGAAGTAAAAACAAAGATGAATAAAGTAATAAAAAGAAGAGTATTCATTCCCCAGAGCTGCAATCATTCAAGGATAATGGTGACTGTACCACCTCATAAAATCATAGTGATCTCTTTTAGTCAGAGGCACAAAGGGGACGTGCTGCTGTAGCTATTGTAGAATGGGGAATCGATATATAAAAAGGAGATGGATAAAATATTGTAAAAAGCTGTAATTTTAGTGGTGCCTCCATGGAAGGTCATTAGCTGCTTCTATAAAGGCTTTCAAGGCTTTTTCGTGAGATGAATACCCAGAATGTATTGAATGTTGAGCTGCTCTGCCATTTTTCTTATTTGTCTTTTTTAGACACTTAAAAATTCTCTGCTCTTCTGTATAGTACAGTTTATTTAAGTGTGTACGGACATCAGTTTTGATAGTAATGTCCAATAATGCACTCTTCATTGTGTTGACCTGCTTAGTGCCTCCAGGCATCTCTAGGACGTTGATACTGCATAAGCAAAGCGGCTGACTTTTCAGCCTGTGTAAAGTATTTTGACTCTCGTTGTTTTCCTTGATGTTAGACATAATTCAGAGGTGATGGGAACACCAGTGAGATGGATGGAAATGAAGTGCAGAAATGTGTTTTGGCATGGAGGGAGGGAGAGAGATGGAGAGGAAGAGGGATGGAACATAAGAAAAAGGAAGATCTGATAAATATGACAACGGTCTGGAAATGGAGCTTCTATCAGCAGAGATAAAAACAAGGCAGCATATTAAGATGCGTGGAATGAAAAAATAAATGACACTGAGACCCCCCGTAGGTTTGAGGAGAGAAGGGAACATTCGACTTGAGCGGATGCTGTGATCAGACGAGTCACTAAAAGAATGAAAAGCAAATTTAACTGTTTGACTTTTGAAGACTTCATCATCCAAACACTTAGTGTGGTACTGGGGTGGTAAAGTCATAAAATGTTCTCCAGCAACAAGTAGCTTCAGCTAGATAAATGACAGTTTTATGTAATTTAATAGTTTTTTTCAGAATAACCTTACATTACAATATGTTTGCATAGATATATAGATTCATACTGTTGAGAACAGACTGTACCCGTAGTATGACAGCATGACAGACTCCAAACACACATCTGGCAAAGCATAATCTTCATCTTCAAGTTTATTCTTGCCCCTGGAAACAGAAGTGTAAAAACTACATTTGCATTCTTATCTACGATTCAAAATGGACAAAAAAGAACCGCTGATAAAAATCATGTCAAATATTCGAACGCTCGAGAAAAAGTGTTCTCTTTCTGGGAATGTAAGTGAGTGCAAACCTTTGAAAGCACCTTTTCTGCTTCACTAGAGCATCTATCTATCTATCTATCTATCTATCTATCTATCTATCTATCTATCTATCTATCTATCTATCTATCTATCTATCTATCTATCTATCTATCTATCTATCTATCTATCTATCTATCTATCTATCTATCTATACATCTATCTATCTATCTATCTATCTATCTATCTATCTATCTATCTATCCATCTATCCATCTATCCATCTATCCATCTATCCATCTATCCATCTATCCATCTATCCATCTATCCATCTATCCATCTATCTATCTATCTATCTATCTATCTATCTATCTATCTTTACATTACAGTCAGGTGTTAACCTGCTCGAGCCATGTTTTTGCCAATATGTGATGGTTGTATAAGCCTCATTTCATTTAAGAATAGGTCAAATTGTGCACTATTTTATTTGAGAGCTAGATTTTTTTCTCTCTGGCTATAACCACACAATAACACATGGTTGATGAGACAATGATTCATTACTGCGTTGTCCATACATTGTGAGTCATTTCAGTGGTTCACACTTGAACAAGAAGCCTACACATTTTGATTAGATCTTAGATTGCTTCAAACAACCTGCATCCTCCTAGCATGTCTAAAGGCAGCACTGTTTATAATTGTTCCCAATGGCCACACTCCAATCTAGGACGAGAAGCCTGCAAGTATAACATTCTTCTTAGTCTTTGTTGTCTCAATGCAATGAATCATACAAATGGAGATAATCGCATTTCAGACAGTCTGTCCTCAAAGCTTTCACGGTGTTACAGTCGGTTTTACACACAAAAAGTAACAGAGGTAGTGTGAAGAATGAAAGGTGGTCGTATGAGAGAACCTGCCTTCACACCTTCTCACACCTGGTTAATTGCTGTGTTAAATGGCTGTGACCATAAGAGTCTCATTTTGGGAAAGATTTTTGAATGCAAGCCCATTGTTTCTGCTATCAGAAAGTGGCTTCTTAGCACTTTGTCAAAGGTATTAATATACATTGTGCGTCCATGGTTATTACATCATTAAATGCATCACAATATGTTGACAGATCATTGATATAGACATGCAAAATTAAAAATGAATCAGGACTAGTATACCTAGAAATGCTCTATTGTCCTTCAACTGTCACTAGAAATTTTAATTCAAGTCCTGCTTTGTGCCTTTAAGAACCGTTAACATCTTTATTATTTAAACATAGTTACTACATTCTCTGAACCTCAGTCAAGTCTCATAGTATACATTTAACCACCTCAGCCACAGTCCTTTGCCCACAGTTGCAGTTCTGCTGGGTTGTCACACAGCAATAAGAACGACAAAATCAGTAAAATACTCACTCGGTGAATTACAACTATTTGGTCGTACAAAGGTGTCCAGATAAAAAATATCAGTTTAATGGTTTAAATGACTTGAATGTTTTACTCAGAACCGTTTTTATGTGTTGTACATCACATCACATACAAACACTAGCAGTTTTAAAGAACCATCCAGGCAGCATCACTTTCCTCTAAAATCATTCTGAATACATTTGCATATGAATATCATTTACAAAGATTTAGTGGAATGATGAGGTTCAGCTCCTGTGGGTGACCATGTCTTCTCCTTCACTGTCACTTCCTTCATCACACACTTTTGGATTTCACTTAATTTTCACTTCCTTTTGTGGAGGAGACCTCCTGCCGCAGTCCAAGTACATGCACCATTTTGGCTAATTAAAGTATAATGTTTACCTTCAGTTTGGTAAATGCTGTTTAATGTAGCAGCACTCTATTGGGACTTAGACCTACATCGTGGATGCATTAACACATACATACTATCCCAACTGTGGATTTAAAAGTCTTTATTCCATCTATATTCTTCCTTTCTCTGTCCCACCCTCTGTCTCTTCTTGGTTTCCTCCATGTGTGCTAATAAATTCACTGGCAGCACCACAGTGAAACATTAGGTGAGAACATGGGGAAGGAAGGCTGACAGGGGGTGAACACCAATGAGACAATGTGAAAGTACGAATGAAAGGGGTGAAGACACTTTGATGATAAGTGTGGATCTTTTAATTGATTGTGATTTATTTAATTGTGGCTGACTTTTGACTCTGACCTACTTTAATTCTGTCACAGAAATACTTTTTTCTTCATTGGAAGGACTACAGTCAAATGTTTTCAATTCCTAATTTACCGGCATTGTAGATTCTTTTCATTCTCTTTTTACCGATTATATGAAAAAAGAAAATTGCGGCTCATTCACAATGTTATGGCAATTTTGAACTTAACACACTATTTGCGACATTCCACTGGCAAGCTTTTCTTTTCGAATAGATAGTTCTTTTAATCCTGTGTTCCAGCCAGAACACATTTCTTTTAGATGTTCTCCTGTCAGCGTTTGCTACTTTAGTGTAATAAGGCCGCTTCCATGTTGCTGATGCTGACTTTTCATTTCTGCCATATGTCACTGTGTTTTTTTTATTCAACCAACAACATCAGTCATAGGCCTGAAGCTGAAGCAAACTGAACAGTTGCCTAAGGCCCTGCAGCATCAGGGGCCCCTAAATGAGCAAGCTGCAGCTTTACATAAAGTGCTCTGTTCATATCATGCGGAGGAGGTGGTGAGAAGTTGTTATGGTGATGAAACACATCTGAGGGAGGAGGTCAGGGTTGATCTCAGGGTCTTAACCTAACCTTTAGTACTTCTTGTAATCAAGGTGATGATCTTTTCTTCAACGAATCGTTGCTTCTAAACTGAACCAAATCTTAACTACAGTGATGGCAGAAAACAGTCAAATGAAACATCTTTTTAACAGTGTTCTCATCCAGCTGAATACAATGTCATGAGAGGTTTTGGTGGGAAATAACAATTGATTTGCTTTGAGGACATGTTGGTTATGTCATAATTTAAGATTTTTGAAGTATTTTATGTTTTGGACTGTTGTAATGTGTGTGTGGAACAAATATTCAGAATTTACAGGTTTGATCATAGTCTGTACTATGGCTGCAGTTGTGAAATAATAAAAATGTGATTAATGATAAATTATTAAAAATTGTGAAACAGGAAGAATATTCCCTGTTCATTTCATTCAGCTGAAAGAAGCAAAATCCAAGCCATTTTTCCTACAGTTTTTTCATACTATGAACATACGTGACATACACCTTTTAACTGAAAATAGATAAGAGTTTTGGGATTAATGCTGACTCTTTCAGATACATTTAGTATAGAGCATTGACACATCGGGTTAGATGTTTTAGATTTAAAAAGTCTCTACAAGGTCTTTCCACCTCTGTCATTGTGTTCCTTTGCTTTTGTTTGACATGTGAATGCAGCGTTTGTGTGGGGTCACGTGCCAGAGGAACAATGCTTCAGTGCAGAGAGAGAAAAAAGACAAAATATCTTTAGAGATAAAAATGAAGAATAAAGCGGTAAAACACGTGACATGCACTATAAACCAGCCAAATGTCTACTTTAAATCAAGATGAATTCCTCATATATACACCATAGCTTTAAACCTGATAGGATTAGTAGTACAATGGTTTTAAAGGTGTTTTGTGTGATGACTCTAGCAATTAAAGCGTTTTCTTGTATAGTGTGTGCTTGGCTTCTAGGGTTATTCGTGGTGTGCTAATGTGAAAAGACCCCTTACATTTATCAGAGTCCATTAAATGAACCTTTTGTGATTTTCTTCAATTCTCTTCAGTTCAATCAAATCTACTGAACTCTTTTTGATAAAGTAAATTCAATTAAGTCAATGAAAGACACTCAATAACCCCCCCCCCCCACACACACACATATACCTTTAAACTGAGAAATCAGTGGGTTTAATGGCAGGCCTAATTTCATTATGTTAGAAGTGATACTAAATGAAGGAGTTATTTAAAATGGTCTCATAAATCCATCATTAATAACTGTTAATAACTGAGGCACTGTGAGTATCTCGCCTGCATTTTCTTGTTTTATCGATGTCTTGACCGTGTGTTGCATGTATATGTAAGCAGGTGTGTGTGTGTGAGAGTGCAGTTTAATAAGTATGCTGTGACGGCCTTCCTCCCAGTCTGCAGCTGTAATGGAATGACCCGCCACTGCTGACAGCACACTCCACTAAAATGGGGCCACGTGCACATCTGCCACTGTAGCCCTGCCACATAATTGTCCAATTTACTGTACAGCCAATATCCCTGTGCTGTAATTGAATATGACTTTGTCCTGTTTGAGTAATCTCTTCGTTTCATGCCGCGACCCCTCGCTAGAGAGAGAGAGAGAGAGAGAGAGAGAGAGAGAGAGAGAGAGAGAGAGAGAGAGAGGGAAATGGGAAGAAAGAGAGTAAGAGGGGTAAGAGTGAGGGGTGAGTAAAAGGCATCTTGTGTAGATAAAGCATGTAGGTCACATTGAGCTGCCGGGCTTCTGGCAATGAGATCTTCACTGTTGACATCATCGCTCAGCTTCAAAACCATCAGAGAGAAAAAGAGAGAGAGAAGAAAGAGAGATTTGTCTCTTATAATTTTAATATGTTATTGCACCAAAGGACAAATAAAGAACATAAGCTTGTTCATATCTCTTAAATGTTACTCCCCACTGTTAGTGGACATATAGAGACTGTGTTTTTGAGACTGTCCTCTCAAGAAAAACAACACAACAGGTCTTAATGTCAGTTGCCCAAAAAACAACATATAGTTTAGTTTGATTGACAGGTGACCTCTAGTAGCTGTAGTCATTTCAGGTCAACAGATTTCCTCATTCAAAGGGAGGGGTGGATGGAGGCTGGAACCCAACAGTGGACGTTACCATTTCCCGTTTCCTCTGATTTGCTAACCACCAACTCTTTTACAGCCAATCAGCATAGAAAGTGTTTTGTCACTCACATATCTCATTTCACACATGCACTTCTATATTATCCAATGTGTAAATCCCCACTGGCTGTGAGATACAGTATGCCTCACCCTGAAACCCCCTTGCTTTTTGTTTTTGCACTTTTCGCTGTGTTTAGTGAAGTATAACCTCCACACACAAAGCTCCACTGTATATATGTTCTACATTTAATAACAGTGTCTATATTGATTGATCAAGACTCCCAGTGTGGCTATGAGGCTGCTTGTTTCACTATAGGCCCCTTCAGATTTGAACTGAAATAAATGTCAGTTTCTTGCTGTGGAGTCTTCATGAAAACTATTTGGGTTCAGTAAATGTCTTCTGTCAGTCAGTCTGCTGAATACTGGTGTTCTCCTGTGGTCCTCTCAGCTCCTCACGCAGGTGTAGCTGACAGATAGCTGCTTCTGTGGACAGACAGTGTTCAGACAATAATACTTCCATAGTGCTTACTCACTGCTATCATCTTGCTTGTGGTGTGGATTCTTTCACAACAACTTTCATAAGATTAGCATTGATTCTTTCTGTTTTTAATTTATAAAAAAATACATTTTTGTGTTTGTTTTTCTTCACATTTGTGTCCCTCAAATAGATTTTACTCTTGACTTTCAATTACTGTTCTTTAGAATCTATTCTTTCCTCTTTTTCCTGCTCCTCCCGTCATTCTGTTCAGCTCTAACCTCATTTTCTTCTCCTTCCAAGAAGAGGCTGACCTTTGATGGTGACCAGGACGAACATAGAGACAGACAGACAGACAGACAGACAGACAGACAGACAGACAGACAGACAGACAGACAGACAGACAAACAGACACAGGAGGGAAAAGGGAGTTTCCTCTTAATTGTTGTTTTTTTATACACACACTCACAAATGATGATGAACTGCATACATAACACTGTAATGCCCTGAGCCACTGTATATTACATCAATTATTTAACTGTTATCTAGTTAAAAATGAATGATTTCACATCGTTTGTCATTTTAGATGAACATCATCAGAAATCATGTTTTTTTATGTGTGAGTGGAGCTGTGTCATATAAACTGCAGGCCTCAGCATCCTGCTTACTGTTTAATGAAATAATTTACCAGGTGTTTGTTTTTAGTCTGTGTGGGGACATAAATCTGTTGACTCACCTCTCTTATGGGGACAAAATTCAAGTCCTCTTAAAGTGAGTCTTTAATCTTAGGATGAAGACATGGTTTGAGTCAGGATGGTGGTTATGGTTAAGGTTAGATAAGTCTCCAGGAGATTCATTTAGGTCAATGTAATGTCCTCTGAAGTGATAACACGACTCTCCCTATGTATGTATGTACGTACGTGTGTGTGTGTGTGTGTGTGTGTGTGTGTGTGTGTGTGTGTGTGTGTGTGTGTGTGTGTGTGTGTGTGTGTGTGTGTGTGTGTGTGTGTGTGTGTGTGTGTGTGTGTGTGTGTGTGTGTGTGTGTGTGTGTGTGTGTGTGGTGTGTTTCTGGCCAATGAAAGGTCCAGTCCTGGCTGGAGTTGGGAGTCCATGTTAACATGAGATGTGATTTGGTGAAAGCGTTGCCTGCTAATTTGATCCTCACAACTAAAGGTGCTAGCATTTAGCATCAATAAATCATTAGCACATTCATTTTCACACATTAGTATAATTAGTCTGAACAAACGAGGCCATTGACGCAGAGACTGGCAGCTTGTGTCTTCTGCTTCTTATACTGGCTGGAATTTGGTGATAAAATGACTCGGGAGGAGTGTTAGCTGTCAGTCCAACACAAAAAAGATGTTGATTTTTTTAATTATTAAAATAAGAAACAACTTGAAGTTAAGTGTTGAATTGTTTACAGAAGAGTTGGGTTTTTAAAGATTTTGGAAATGAATAAAAGTCTATATCTACTGCTGCTGTGGAGTTTGAAAGGTGTGGGCAGTGAGTACTAACAAAAACACGTTCTTTGTTGCCTTATGGGAAATGTAGGATTCAGTGTTAACTTGACCCTTAACCTTGACAACTTGGAGGAGGTTTAATACTAAATCAGTGTTTGAATAAATGTTCCATCTTGACATCTTATTCTCCATCTCTGTGCGTGTTCCAGTAAACATTGCACCAATCAGGAACAACTAGCATCAAATTCAAAGCTTGTAATTACAAAGCTTTCTTGATTAATACAACTGAATTTACACATACTCCATTTTGGATCAATAGCAATTAAGGAAGTCCATAATTAGCCATTAACCCAGATTGGCCTAATCAGTTACTGGTATCCAGTTTCATTATCTGGAATCAGATGGAACCTTGATCGTGGAGGTGGAGGAGTTGGGCGAATGAATAAATCTCCACTCATCAGCTCCAGCAGCACTGCATTTTGTAGTTTGGTACTTTTTCATCCCTGTTTTCCACCGATGCTGACCTCTATCACTGACCCCCGTACAGTCCCCTGGCTTGCAAGCAGGGTGCAATCAAGCCGGTGGGATGCTCAACCATCATACCTCCCTGCACCGGTACCCCCTCCTCCCCTCCCCTCCCCTCCCCTCCCCTCCCCTCCCCTCCCCTCCCCTCCCCTCCCCTCCCACAGCAGCACCTCCCCTCTGCAGGCGTAGGTGGATGGATTAGCTGAAAAGGCTGGTGTTCCTGAAACTGATTATGGTTTATTTAGAGCAAGTGGCGCATGCTGCTGGACCATTCTTCATCACTATGCGCTGATAATATCCAGCCACCACACACAGTGATACACTCGAGGGACTGCGTGTGTGTGCGTTTGTGTGTTGTACTTTATCTAATGCCTCCCCCCGCAGCGCTGTGTGTGTGTGTGTGTGTGTGTGTGTCGGCCTGAGAAGATCCAGTGCTGCTGTGTATTGGGAATGAGAGTCATTCGCTCCCGTTTGTGAATTAATTTTCTATGAGCTGAGAGTCGGATTTGAACTTAATAGGGACTTAGATGTACACTCCTCCTCCCCATCTCTTTTTATTCCACATCCGTACTGCTGCACATCATTCACAAACTTGTGTGTGTGTGACTGTGTACGCTCATTCCACGCTCTTTGACTAATAGCAAGCCAGGCTACGCCCTAGGCCTCCTGTCTCATCCATCCGAGTGTGTGTGTGTGTGTGTGTGTCTGTGTGTAAAAACATGTGTGTGTGAGAGAGAGAGTGCAAGCCAGGGCAGGATGCTCTGTCTCATTTATCTGCTGTTGACGTTGAGTGTGATTTCCTCTGCTGAGGGGAAGCGATGCCCCTGCTTATTAATTATGCCTGAAATATTAAAAAGACTCCATCAAACATGAATTATTAATTCATTTGGCCCAGATCATCTCGGCTAAAGATTTCCAAGACTTGTCATACATCATCTGACAAGGCCGTGACAACATTGCTGTAGTGAGAGGCAGGGTGTTATATCCCTGTAAACACAAGGTGTGTGTGTGTGTGTGTGTGTGTGTGTGTGTTTGGTCGTGTTTGTGTGTATATGATGATGCAGAATGCTTCAGAAGGTCTTTTGATTCACTCTCGGCTGTAGTTTGATTAGCATTTTTTTTTTGTTTTGACCTTGATAATATGTCTAAAATACTATCAACTAGTCGCCTATTTTAGAATCCTTCAAACAATTTCCAAAACACATCATCGAATTTCAAGGTCTTAAAGGAACAGTCCTAAATATTAAACAGTGATTTTCCATCTCATCTGAAGTCAGATGAGAAGCTTCATGTAACTTTCATAACTGCATGACCTAACTGCATACGGTTTGGTCAGACCAGAATCAACTCCTCATTTATTTCAGTGATGAAGAGCATGAGGAGTGTTTGCTTCCAGTCATAAATCCATCCTTTAGGCAGATTTCAGTATTATTGAACTTTGACCCCCGGAAGCAGGCGTTCAGTGAGGGTCTTGAGGGTCCTCCGTCTAATATGTATCTGATAAAAACCCTGTCCTGTCCTGCCTGTGCCAACTTTGCTCTGACTGCATACATGACTTTGTTATGTTCAGACTTTCTGGAATTTATTGCCCATAAACAATATTTTATATGTATCCTTTTATCTAATACTGACAGATCTTTGTTAGTATTTGTACGTATCTATGTAACAGTGTCAGTGAGAAACAATTCTTTTTAGATGCTGAGCCAGTCCCAGCTTTATTTTTTGCTGTTGTAAGCAGAATTTGATTTGTTTTATGATGATCTCTTAATGGAGATCACAGTTCATCCTGTGCTTTATTTGCTGAGGCATCACTGACTGCAGGGACACTGTGAACGCCTTGTCTCTCTCTTTCACATTCTCAAACACACACACACACACACACACACACACACACACACACACACACACACACACACACACACACACACACACACACTTTAAGCTGAAGTGCTTTGGAGGTATGGGAATGGATTATATCTTATTTATTACTAATGCATTTAAGCTTATAATGTCTCAGTTGGATAAGAAAGGCTTCTGGATCACTTCCATTGCAAATGTATTGTGTAAAAATGGAAATTGACAGTGTCAGGCTCTTCATAATTTGCTATTTTCTAAATTAAATGAATCAGTGAACTATTATCTGGTACATCTGGTACACCATGCAGAGGTATCAGAAGTTGAGTTTCAATTGTGTGATTCATTGTCTGTGGATTCATGTATAAAGCAGCATATTGTTCTATCACACACATCTGTTCAATGACAACACTGCTGCTCCCTCTTAGAGGAGGACGTATGTGAATTATTGATTATATACTGTATGTCACAACTTAAAAAATACATGCTGTACAAGACAGGCACTAAAATTGGTTCTTGCCAGAGAATGCATCAAGGGAATTAAAAGGTGATTGCTGTGTGTGCGTGTGTGCGCACACTTTAATGTGTTCGCAGGCAGCCATGCAGATCATTCTCATGGTTATTTGTTTAGAGGTATGAAAGGGATCAGAGAAGGTCCTGGCAGATTGAAACTACATTTCCCACATTCAGGATGTATAGTCTTGTTACAGAGCCACTTAGTCACTGTTGTTCAAGCTGTACAAGGCTTTAAAACCAGAGGACATGTTGTACTGAATGGAAGGAAATGGAAAATGTGAAGATGCAGCGCTCACATGGTCAGGAATAGAGATCCAGTGTTTTCATCACAAAACACAATTCATCCATTCTGAAATATTTCATTTCCCCAAAGTCAACGTTGTAGAACTACTGTAAAATGAGGAAGGACTTTACAAATGCATGATCTATTTCTCTTCTGAAATTGATTTTGGTGGATAGCTTTAGGATTTGACAGAACAGCTGCTGGTGCACAATATTTTTGAGACCAGCTTTTTCCAAAAAATGTACGTCATCAGTAGGAACCAGTGAGGCTTAGGATTGACTGTAGGTATACATAGGATAGACGTAGGGAAGTCAGAAAGTGTTGAGACAGACTAACACAGTGTTGATTTTGACCTTTCCATGGGATTTGATGACAATAAGAAAAACACATAGATTGAAGTGATCATTGACCAAATAAAACAACTTCATTAGAAACACTGTATTAAGGAGCACCTCGGTAGCCGTGTGGTTACAGCACATGCCATATATATCCACATCGTCCCTGGTTCGTACCCAATTCTTTCTCCCCTTGTTTCCTGTCGGCCTGTCTACCCCTAACTTACTAAGTTAGCAGCAGCCTCAGGTGTCAGAGTTGCTCCAAAAAGTCATGATATGCTTTGGATTTTGCCACTTTCACACAATACAATAGAACACTATAAATGTAAGTTGCTATGTGTTGACCACATTGACAGAAGAATACTATCAGACATTTGCCAGTCTGCTATTAAAGTTGCTTGTCACAGTTCATTCATTTTGATTTAAGAATATTCATTCAATTCCATTCAATTTGAATTACCTTAAATGGCTAATCAGTATATATATTTGACCATATAACTTATATTCCAGCATAACACGTATTTTATATTTGTATGTCTCGTGTTTTTTTCTAGTTTTTCACAAATATGAATGTTATAAACAATGCTTTAACAGCTGCTGTATAAAGAGCATTTATAGCTTCATGGTTACATTCCATTGTTGTCTGTTTTTAAAAGACCTGTCAATCGATCGGGGAGTTATTGCAGATTCCAGTCCTACGCTTTAAACGTCACTCCCTAACATGCTTCACTTTCATTGCAAAAATCTGTGTCTCAGTCAGAACCTGTGTTATTTCATCAGATGGCTGACAGATACAAAGAGCACCAGTCTAAGGGCTGTGTGAAGCTTCTGATCCCTGCATGGTTTTACTGATCCAGCCTAACTGTCCAGGGTTTTAGCAGCAACATGAAAATCATATTCCCTACCATGCCCCCTAAAGGCGGGAAAGTGCTGTGTGTAGTACTTTCAAATAACACATCGCTCTCACAAGCTAGGAAAAGAAACTTCCAGCATGACCACCAGAGAATGCTGGTATGATCTGCAGTGAAACAGTATCAGCCCGGCTCAGGTTTAGAAACATCAGTCCTGACTCTGCTGTGAAGGCTGGAAAACACTGATATGTGATTGAAGATAAGATAAAATGTATTGATCGCCACAAGGGGGTCAATAAACACATTGACACAATTCATTACCTTTATTGCCTTATGTACTATTTTATATTTGAGCGTGAGCATCACTTAGGTGGAGTGTGATAAGAATGGATTCTACAAAATCAAGAAAGCTGATAGCAGAAGTAACAAGATGTCAGTCTCTCCATCCAACACTCTGGTCCAGAGCAGCATGAATTTCACTGCACATATTGGTGGCCCCCAGAGGATGATCCCTAATGATTTTTAGCAGTCCCCTGACTTTACCCCTAGTCCTAACATCATGACAAAATGGTCCTTTGTGACCAGTATTGGGTCTGATTTCTGTAAGTTGCAGTAGACAGAAACCAATAGTAAGATTCTGGTAACCTTTCATTTAGTGCCACAATCACCACCTTCACACACAACCCTGCCCTCTTCCGATTATTATTATGTAGTGATTGATTTGTTTTGTTGTTGTTGTTTTTTTTTTTAAGATTTCTTTTTGGGTATTTGTTCCTTTATTTGACAGTACATGGCATAGAGGTAAAAAAGGAAACAGGGAGAGAGAGAGAGGGGGGAATGACTTGCAGCAAAGGTCCCTTTATGAGCTATTATGTGGCATACGTGGTAACCACTTGGCTACCAATGCGCTCCGGGATTCATTTGGTTTGACCAATTAGGTCGCGTGGATTCTATAACATAGCTGTTAAGAGGTGGATGGTATATATAGCCCAGGACAGTGACCCTGCAGAGGTTTGGTAAGGTTAAGGTAATAAGAGCACATTGTTTAAGGTTAGACCTGAACAGATCACATGATTCCTTTAGGGATAATGGTCAGCACCTTCTTTTGTGTTCATATTCACAACGACAACAACCATGTTTATCAGGTCTGTTGTCTGTTTGTTTTGATTTTCCATATACATATAGTGACGTAAACCCACGCTACAACCTTTAATGAGCTCAACCAATACCTCTGAAAATGTGCAGAGAGCTTAACAATAGCAGAACAGTAGGTGGTTTGCATTGTGCTGCAGTTATCTGTTGTGTTCTCATCAACATTGCAGACTGTAGACTTAATGTGTCATTTATCATCACACATACTGCAGCATCACAAATACTTTTTAAACTTCCTGATCTGAACCCCTGGAATCCACTGAATGTTATAGAGTAGTTTTAAGGTGCTTCAGACTCGGATCAGAGCTCAGAGTGAGCCCTCTCTCTCTCTCTCTCATCTGAGCCAAACTGGCCCGCTCTCCTGGATATCAATTTATCCTCTGTGTCTGACATGACAGCCATGATGACGAGACAAGTGCCCCATCACTCACCGTTTAGTGCCACAGAAACACAGAGGATGTGTGAGCATACACGTATATATATATATATGTGCGTGTGTGTGTGTGTGTGTGTGTGTTGGGGCAACCTGAATCAGGCTAAGGTCAATGAGAGTTTGAAGCCGTCCTCTCCATCTTTCCTCCATTCTTTTCCTCCAATTCCTTCTTCCGTCCACATCCTAATCCATCTGCTCTCTGTGTGTGTGTGTGTGTGTGTGTGTGTGTGTGTATGTGTGTGTGTGTTACCATGGCACCATCAAACCAACCCATTTCCCCTCTCTCCTTATTGCCACAGACACAAGCACATTTAGGTGCACACACACACACACACACACACACACACACACACACACACACACACACACACACACACACACACACACACACACACACACACACACACACACACACACACACACAGCAATCACCTTTTAATTCCCTTTGATGTATTACTCTGGCAAGAACCAATTTTAGTGCCCAGAATTGGGCCTTAAATCACCAAATCACCTCCTTTCACCCATCCAGCCATCTATCAACCTGCTTCAGCTGGAAAAAAAAACACACATCAATATATCAGCAATGTAAATAAATTAGTATACGCTGCAATGGCAAGGATAAATATTGTATCGACAGGGATTGAAGGATTTGTTTTAGCATTGATGGATGACAGCTGTGTTGCTGCCAGAACATGAAGGGTTTTTTTTTGCTGCCAGCTGGCTTTGAGAGGGTGTGTGTGTGTGTTTGTGTTTGTGTTTGTGTTTGTGTTTGTGTGTGTGTGTGTGTGTGTGTGTGTGTGTGTGTGTGTGTGTGTGTGTGTGTGTGTTTGTGTTTGTGTTCTTGATAATACATGCATGCCTATGTGCATCTTTTAAGCAGCTTATTCTACTTATGTGTGTGACTGGGTTTAGATTTTCCCAAAGGACTTCAGTAGAACAGAGTTGTTGCATGTCCTTGAAAATCAAGAAAACCTTTTTTTTTTTTTTTTTTTTACCCTAAATGCTGCTCAAAAAGTCCCAAAACAATATAAACTAGACTGTTTATTTGAATGTGTAATGACAGTACAGTCATGTGATCACTGAGGAAGCTGGAAATGTTGAGGCAGTGTTGAGCATACTAAAGAATGTTGGCAAAACTACAGTTTATAACAGCTTGGATGTTATTTTCATAGCTTTAGCCGTCACCTCTGTCAGTCATGATAAAACTGTATTCACCAAACTAATTACTGAAATCTCAGCAGCACAAAAACAAGCAGTCAATCAGACAGGTTGGAAACAAATTAAAGTTGGAATAAACCATTTTTTTCTTGAAATGTCACATTTCCACCTTTTTTTTCTGTTTAATCATCAAAGTTGGATGTTGGCTTAATCCAGAATGTCCAGAAATCCTTTCACTTGCAGATTTGGGGAATATTTGGGTGCATAATCATGAAGTTCACAAACAACCAAACATAATTCCTGCTTTATATTCTCACAGGAGTGTGTTTATTCCTTGTGTAGGCAGTGCAATGCAGTATGTATGTAGTGGTGTGGAAGTGGTCTGGATGGACAGTGGGTCTACAAAGGACTCTGACATCATGGACCAGGGTCCACATCCTGCGTGCCGTTCCATTTCTGATGTTTGTCACAACAACATATTTGCTGTTTGAAACAGTTGGTACATGACAATGGTTTGTAGAAGGCGAAGCTGCTGCAGGAGAGCTCAGAGGCACTTCAGTGTTCTTCACACAGAATGCTCTGTGTGCACATTTCACCACACACTATTTGGATTGTTTGATATCAATAGCATAAAACATTCTCTGATCTATGTTTCACTATGTTAGTGAAGCTAATACACTAAACATTCCCATTATGAATTTCTTATAGAACCGTGTAGTAAAATACTGTAAGATGGATTAATGGATCAATATCTCCAGACTAGTCATTGGGTCTAAAGTTGCATTTGATCGAACACTCTGCAGGTGCGTTCTTCACACAGCTACATATGACGTCTTTGTGAGAGTGTGACGTCCAGAGGATGGACATATCGTTTTTTCCACCTTATTTCATTTCCCAGCATGCTGCTGTGTTATCTAAATGTATAATTACATCAGTTGTCAGCCCATCTATTTTTGCAGTTCTCTTAACATCCAGGAATGATGAGAGCTATTGAAAGCAGTGTGTGTAGGTCATTGATAATATCCTGGAACATGATTTCTTGAAATGAGAACAAAGGACTCCCTTCCCCCACCACCGCTACACACACACACACACACACACACACACACACACACACACACACACACACACACACACACACACACACACACACACACACACACATATCTGATGACTTAAATCCAACATCATTCTTTAAAAAGGCAGCTGCTGGGAACATCCTTTTAGTGTGCGCACACACACGCACACATGAACACGCACATGCACACATGTGTATCTGTTCCTCATAACAGTTTGCTAGTTTCTGTGTTTAGATGCTTCAGTCTGATTGGACATTTAAAAGCTTTATAATGTTAAACATTATCACAAAATTTCTGTCTAGTTTGTACTTCTCAAAAGCTGCATTTAAAAAATACCCGATTTTCCTGATTTTAAAGGATGTGTGTTGACCCTGTTTTGTTTAAGTCCTTTGTGACCATCTAAACCCAGTCACAGGAATAAGGTCCCTGACTCCTCTTGTAAGGTTTTTTATTGTGGGGGTTCATGTAACACCACGTCGTCCTGCCAGAACTACTCATTTCTGTATTTTTTAAGCTCCAGCAGTGATGATTATATTTACCTTTTCATGCTTCTTAAAAAACAAACAAAGAAAAACACTGAATTCAGTCTTGGGGAGGCTACAAGACTATCCGGCTGTTAAGTCTGACGTCACGCATGACGAAAATTCTATTTCCGGGTCCAAAGGCATCGATTAGTAATCAACAACAATGGCGGAACCCGTGAACCTTTTTACGATCACCTCTTATTGTAGTGACATGTCTGTGAGAGTGAAAAAGGGACTGAATTCGTATAATTCCAATAGAGTACAGGGTGTAACTGTTCTTCCTGATGGTTTAATTAAGGGCACTGTGCAGGCATCAATGAAAAAGAAAGTGTACAAAGTTGAGGTGAGTTAGCGGTTAGTTTGCACGTTCAATCAATCAATCAATCAATCAATCTTTATTTATATAGCGCCAAATCACAACAAAGTCATCTCAAGGCACTTAACATATAGAGTAGGTCTAGACCATACCATAGACTGTATATAAAAGGACCATACTCTTCAGGTTTAACTTTAACCGTTTAAAACACGCTGTTCTGCCAACGGGACAGGTCGGAAGTTGTGAGGTAGCGAAAGTTCTTCTGAATGTTTTAAACACCAACCCTTAAACATATATATTAATGCCATACATACATTGTTAGAAAGCTTAGATTGCCCTGATTCATTCAAGACAACTCACGAATGATATGGTTGCTCACAGCTGATATAGTATAAGCGGCTAGCCACTCAGCTAAAGTAAGAACGGATAGATAGATTGACAGCAGTTTGAGGATGGATTTTTTAAAGTGCAGACACGCGTTGAGAATCAGGCAGTCGCAAAAACGACAACTTGATGTCGTTTTTTGATTCAGATCTGTTGAGACAACACGGGACACAACACTGTGGCATACTGCACAAACGGAGCCGCTCTGGGGATTGGACCCCGGAAATAGAATTTTCGTCATGCGTGACGTCGTGACTTAACAGCCGGATGATGCAGGGCTGTGGTAGCAGTGTGTTTGAGAAAGATCAAAAGTATTAGTTTATACAGTAGGGATACTAATTCTGTGTTGTTTATGAGAAGATAATGTCCTGCTCCTGTCATTCACCTTTATTTAATCTACTAAATAAGATGTGAACGATGACAAACTCATGCTGTTGCCTCATGTCATTTTGTAATATCATTAAACAGATGTGTTTTCATGGCTTTTTTCTCAGTGTGAAATTTAGGAGGAAACAACACAAAACACTTTTTAAATGTTTTTATTTGGTGTGAGATAAGACCACATCAAGACCACATGAATTTAGAATTTTAAAGGGTAAATTCACACTAAGATTATTCATATTTCTTGTCATATTTCTGCTCTAAATGAGCTTATTTGTGCTAGCTTGGCTACAGTGAAGTAGAGGAAACTAGGAAAGATGAGGGAACTACAGCAGGCTTTTATTTTTTTTTTGTTCCGACTGATCACGTCTGTTAACTGTGTAGCAGTCAAAGCTGAGCTCACTTGGAAGTAGCCTGTGTTTACTCACAAGGTAAAATCACACTAAATGAAGCTTCACTCTCAGGTTAAGTGCAGTGAAGTTTATCTCAGTTGGAGTTTTCATGCGAGCAACACAAATCACCAAACCTGAGAATGGAGCATCTTTGAAGCTAGAAAGTAAATCCTGGTTCCTCTGGAAGCTGAAAGCATGAATCACACTCAGTATTCTCTGTCCCTGCATGCTATCCCCTCATCCACCTGCACATTATTTACATTTGTTTTGTGCTCCCTCAATAGTTTTGTTGTAAATGAACTTCAGTGAACTTTGCTCCTAGAAAACACAGTTTGTGTGTGTGTGTATGTGAGTGTGTGCAGGACTCTGACTTCTTCTGCTACATCATGCTTAGAATCAAAGGAGCTGCTGCTAATTGAGAGTCTAATGAGTGTATCTGAAGGGCTATTGATGTGCCCTAAGTCATGACTCTCTCTCTCTCTCTCTCTCTCTCTCTCTCTCTCTCTCTCTCTCTCTCTCTCTCTCTCTCTCTCTCTCCTTCTCTCTCTGTGTGTGTGTGTGATCCTCTTTGATGAAAGGAAAACAGGCCCGGCTCTAAAAGGCCTCAGCTCTGACATGCAGCAAAGCCTGTGGTTCAACAATCCCATCAACACATTTAGAGGTAGAAAGTAAAAACACCTCGCTGCACCACACTGACCAACATACTTGACATTTTTAATCAATCACACATTCTCCTCATGTGAATTAATCAACTGTTGAAAATAATCTCCAAGTGCCCTCCTCCTGTTTGAGTGACGCTTGTTAGAAATCTACAGACTGAGTCTGACTGAGCCTTTTTCAAAAATGACTGAATGATTCACATCTTCTGTAAGGACCAACTCTTTCCTCTTTTTCTTGGTTCACTATACACTTACTGTGGTACTGAGGTCATGTCTCTTTATGTAAGAACTTTAGGAAACATTCTTTAGCATCATGTTCAAAGCTCTGCACACTGTCATTTACAAGTGCAGGTAATGTTCAATGTAAATGCTGTTTTCTAAAATGTGATCAAAACCAGGTTACTGATATGGATGTAAACATACAACTGTTTGCTAGCTAATACGCTCAACATCATATCATCAACTTAAAGGTAAGTAGTATGTAAGTGAGGTGTTTATTACTGTTGTGCTGCCCCCATGTGGAGAAAACACAAGACAAAACAAACAGTTATCACAGGTTTAACTTTCACCAGTGCAGCCAATACAAATGTTATAAAAACAAAATGATATATATATATATATATATATAATAATGAATGTAATTATATTAGGTATAGATTCATTGAGTACATTGAGCAAACCATGTCAGCTTTGACTTGTGGTGTGTTGTGTTTTTGTAAGTAAAAGACAAAGAATAATTCACACATACACACAGCTGACAGCAGTGATGGCGTTTGACTTTTTAAAGTGCAGCAGGTAAGTTTAGCCCTTGATTGACAGACTGATATCCCTTTAACACACTGCTGCTGGTAGATTTTAGAAATAAGGGGTGCTGAACATCAGCTAATGATTTTTACCTCCTGAAAAAGGATGTATCGCATTCTGGAAATGTACCAACTGCTTGCGTTTGCTCCCTCTCATCCCTCCTGTGTGTTGTCTATTGATTAATTAATAGTGAGTGATCCTTCATCTTTAAGGGCTGTAATTACACTCGGGAGCTGCACAAGGACAGGGACAGGGGGGACACTGTCATATACATGCACTTCTACAAACACACCTCATGGAGTGGATGTGTGTGTGTGTGTGTGTGTGTGTGTGTGTGTGTGTGTGTGTGTGTGTGTGTGTGTGTGTGTGTGTGTGTGTGTGTGTGTGTGTGTATGTGTGTGTTTTCTTTCTGGGGCTATTGACAGAGCCCCATTTACCCCTGTAGATGACCCAAACCTAGTCACTATATGCAGTAAAAGCAGAGTGAATGGGATCCTGGATCATCCCCCTGTGCTCACACAAGCTCCTCTGCATGCAGAGCAAATTAACTTCATCCCTACATAGCTAATCCGCCATGGAATTAGGATTTTAGCCCTCTCATCTCCACTGAACAGGATTCAGTAGAGATGCCAAAGGGGCATCCCTGTGGTGCTGCTATTGGCTAAAACCAGGTTACACTGCATGCATATTCATGAAAGTCTTTACCCCACCAGGGGTTAAAGTCCATGTGCAACATATTTTAACATTTACAGGCTGTAAGGATTGATGGTAGTGGAAGAAGTATAGCTAGGAGTGGGTTTGGCTTTTTTTAGAAAACACAAGATTAACAAAAGTAGTTCAAACTGATTTTTGGATCAAATGGTGAAGAAAAAAAAAACATGAAAACAAAAACTCATCAAAACAAACAAATAAACAAAACCAAACATGATAAAACTCATTAGTAAATCAAAAGAAAAGTGTCCCAACATATGAAACACTGACAATAACAATGAGGTGGAACATTTTTCACCATACAGTAGTACTCCTGTACACCACCACCACCCACTATGACCTTTTATCACCTTTCTGACAATATCAACAAAAACTGAAACCGTATAAGCTTTGTTAAAGTAGAATTGATGGCAGAGCTGTTGTATTAGATTGCATTAGATTGAAGTGCTCAGTGAGTGTGCTCCCCACTGGATAAACCTTTTCATTTTCTCATTTTCAAGATCCTGTGGCCTTTATAGAGCCACTCTCAGTCAAAATATAACATGTGAGCTCCATTACTCCGGAGCTCAATAATATCACAATAGCTGCTTTGCTGTTTATTGTATCCAATACTTTAGCACTGTCGGGTGTAAGGAACATACATTGCATCCTCTAGAGCTCACTAATAAGGCTTTAAACTTTTAAAGCAAGGTTCTGTAAATGATTCTGAGAAACGACCACTGTGGCCATGAATGTCAGTTAGTGTTGGAGACATATTTGTCAGAAAAGCCTCAGCTCTCAAAGAATCTGAGCTGTACTGAGGATTCAGCTGGTAAACTAATCCACCTTAATACACACGTACTTAAACAAGAGACCTTAGCTAAGTCAGCAATTTTCCAAAACTTCAAACAACAAGTAGTTGGGTGGTAGAGGAGCTGCAGCAGCAAACACTGTTGGCATCAGTAGAGTAATAGTGAGATATAGCACGTTACAAAGAAATCTGTGTAGACCTTCACCAATATGAATGGATGTTAGGAGTCAGCTTCTTTCCAATCAGCTGATGAACGAGCCACTGATGTTGAAGCATGCTATTTATACCAGAATCCTGCACGGGTCCCATTTTGTAAACCGGCACTCGCCAATACCCGCTGTGTTTAAAACCGCACCCGGTTATCTGACAGCATCGTTGATTCAATTCCGTACCCCACCCGCTTTAAATACGTAGAACTGAAACCCAACCCACGCCCTTATTAAAATCAGTCTACTACATCGGATACAAAAAGATTCTGTTCTTTTTCTCAACTCCTCAGAATCCATTTCAATGGCTGCAGTGTAAGCAGATGTGATTTTTTTTAACCCTCACATACTGTTCATATTCTACACCCTCACAGGATGTTCCAGGTCAACTTTGACCCGGTCTAAGAATCTCCTCATAAAAATAGTTTTTTACCAAATGTAGAACCACAGATGTGTTTAGAAAGCATCAATAGTTGATCTGACTGATCAATAAATGTGATTAAACCTTGATTCATGTTTCAGAGAGCAGAGAGAGTGTATTTTTTAGCTTTTACACCACTAAACATCTCCTATCACACAATATCATGTCCTATTTTACCTAAGACATGAAAATATAACATAGCAATAATGATGTAAATGTATTTTATGTAAAGTGAAAATGACAAGAACTTTATGGAAGTGTGGGGTTTATTGTATAACCATTAGAGCCATCAGTCTTCACTACTACATCATAAAAAGAAATCCTTATTAAAACTATTAACTATTCATTTCACTATAACACATGTCAATAGATACAGAGATAATTTGACCCAGAACAGCCTGAATGGACAAAAATGTGTAGCACCTATACAAAAGTATAACATTTTAAAATCAGAGTAAAAGACATCTGAGGTGTTTATACAACTGTTAAATGTCATAACAGGTCAAATTTACCTGAACAGTATGTAAGGGTTAAATGAAAGCAGAGTTCTGGGAGGACGCACACATAATAAACTACACGATTTAAAAATATTTTATAAAGCTGAATTGCGGGCATATTGTTGTGGTTACTAAAAGTATATATTTTTACATTTGCAAAAATTACGTTTTAAAAATAGCTTAAACATTGCACTTTAGACCCACGGTCCACATATGTCTGACCTGACCCATACCCGCAAACTAGTGGGGTATTTTTCACCTTTTCATTCGTCAGAACCAGTAATCTGATTTATACAGTAATATCTATCTGATAACATCCACCACTAATGCTGGTCATACGATCAGACTATGTTACAATAGTTACATAGTCTACTTTTTTCTGCAATGCATGAGGCCTCAGTCTACTGGAAATCAGAGCAGAGAACCCAATATGACCAGTTCATGCTGCTGTGAGCTCTACACCACTGTCTGCTCCAGTGCATTGGACTTCATTGCATCAGCAGATGGAGTGGATTGGTTTTGTTCAGGGCTCATGGTTTCTTATGATCAAAGTCAATCTAAAGCTCTTTACTGGTGTCTGTCTGCCATTGATCGTGCCTGCCACAATGGGACCAGTTAAATTTAAACATCATACAGACATCACAGATGACAGCCCTGCTCATGAAGTCACTTTCATTCAGTAAGGAGTGGGCTGGCTGCTGATGGATGTTTCAAGTCCAAACAGAGTAGCTTAACACATGGTCTTAGCAGAGGTTAGACCAAAGTGAAAGAATTTGGATGTTTCTGACTTTAAAAAGAAGAACATGCATCCAAACCATGAGAAATATCCAATACTATTCTGCACAGACTAATAGGAAATTCTATCAGACTGAAATATGTCTGCAGTGTGTAGGGTGAAGGTTGGGGAACAGAATGGCATCAGTGTAAAGCACTTCCAGAGAATGGACTGAAGAAAGAGGCTCTAGTGATTGCAGAGGTAATGAGACTGTTACCTTCCATATCTGATGCAATCACAAGACATATGGCTAAATAATATGTGAGCACACACTGCTCTGGAGATCCTGTTAGGGAACATGTTGTTGTTAAGCAGGCTGGTGCTGAGGTAGTAGCCATGTGTTGATGGTGATTCAGTCTAGTGTTGTTTGACACCTTGTTTCTTTTTAATGGTTCAACTTTTTTTTTTAATGTTTCTTGAATGATGAGCAAACGTCTAATTCTGTTTTTATGCTTTTTTCATCTCTGCTCTAGGGCTGGGCAATACATTGATATTATATAAATATTGTGATATTTTATAGATATCATCTTAGATTTTGAATATGGTAATATGGTGATATGGATTAAGTGTCTTTTCCTGCTTTTAAAGGCTGCATTACAGTACAAATATCATTTTCTGAGCTTAACAGACTGTTCTATTATCTGCCTTTATCCACTTACTCATTATATCCACATTACTGATGATTATTTATCAAAAATGTCACTGTGTGTATATTTTGTGAAAGCACCGATATTCATCCTTACAATATTGTCAAAATATCGACATTGAGGTATTTGGTCAAAAATATCATGATATTTGATTCTGCCCATATCACCCAGCCCTACTCTGCTCCACGTCTCTGATCTTTTTTTTTCTACAAATGAAGAACAGTTCAGTAATCATGGAGAGTAGCACTCTATAAAAACATGTCTTTCTAAAATCTGACAATTTAACCTTGAATATCAGTGATGTGGCTTCAGTAACACACCTGCTGCAGCTGTGTTGCACCACCACAGCTTCAGCTAGACAGGAGTCAACGATAAAAACAAGTGCCTGGTTTAAACGGTGTCAAACCTTGTTCCTCATTAGAGATCTAGTTCACTAATTGACAGCTGGCATGTGATTTACTGCTGTGACTGTAGCTGCTGTGACTGACTAGAGGTGTGTGTCCCCAGCTGACTAGCATGTTAGCTGTTAGCTCAGCAGCTACAGTAGATTGATGAGCCCTGCCAGCCTCACAGTCTGCATTACAAAGTGGGGGAGTGGGATTTAAAGGATGTGCTAGTTTACAAGACAAGGGGAGTTAGATTAAGAGATGCTTTTGTTTGCTTTATGGGGAAAGTAGAAGCCAGTTTTTTTGGAACTTGACTAAGGACTAAGTGATATCTTGGCTGCTATCTGCTGCTTTAATTTAGACCATTCTGTTCTTCTTCTGGAAGTGCAATGTTAAATTACACAGATCACATTTAGTCTGTTGCTTTCCATTTTAAGCTCCATTTATTAGTAATTGTGGGTGAGTCCAGCTTGATAAAGCCATTTAGAAGACATTTCTCTCAAACACTCAGACATATTTTTCTTAAAGTTCTTGCTTCCTATGTGGAACAAAAATGTGAGCATTGACCATAAAAACTTCTTTATTAAAAATAAAAAAGTCAAGTATTTTCAAAGCAGCCCAGTTGGAATTGCATGCTCCTCTCTGGTGATTTAAAGATGTCTGGAGTTTTTAAAAATCCTACCTGCTACAGCTGTAAATGAAAACTTGATTAAGCCTGCAAACACCCGAAACCACCAGTGTTCACCCCACACCTGCATACATTAGCCATTAAGTAGCAGATTAACATGAGAGACTCCACAATATCATTCTCACAGAAAAAAAAAAAAAAAAGAAGACAGAAAAAGCAAAACACAAACTAAATCTCTTACAAAGACTCGGGGCAGATTATTACACTTCCTAAAATTCAGAGCGGGCCGGCTTTATTGGCTCGCAGCCTGTTTAATATGCTCGACACAGCTTCCACATGACGGCGTGGAGTGTATACCCTGAGACAAGCGGCTTAGCTTTGACATGGACAAACAACGCCTGAGGATACACAGCAGAGGTAGAGTAGGTTAGAGGTGGGCTAGAAGTAAGAGACAGGGAGAGGCAGTGTGTGTGTGTTTACATAGTGAATGAACCCAGTGGATCATGACTGGAGGAGGAGAGAGTGAAAGTGACATGAGCATGGAGAAAAAAAGAGAGTGATGATGAGAGATGGAGTGATGAAAAAGGTGGAAGAAAGAGGACAACATGGTTGCAGGGAGGGGGGGGGTGTTGCAGTTACAGTTAGGATACAGTTCTTACTGCACCCATCTAATTTGATTTATTTTAGGATTAATAGGTTTTTACAACTCAAATATAGACAGAAATGACATGGGATGTAAATGACCCCAGGTACTGTCTATTGTCTGTTGTCCCTGTCATATAGGAATCATCTTTGTCACCCATCACAGGCCAGGTGCCAAGCCCATAAGGCAGATGGATCACTATGCTGGTATGAAGAAAACATGATTTGAAACAAGATTTTTTATATTTATGAAGGTTAAAATATTATTACTCAACTGCCAGATTCGAAAACTCAAGAAAAAAAGAGAGATTTGTAGGAATTATTAACAGACAGAATGATGTAAGATGGAGATTTTTTGCAGTACTGTCTCCCCATAAATTGACTGAGAGGGATACAGGGAGATGTGTGTGTGCATGTTAGAGAAAGAGAGAGAGGATGAGAGAGAGAAAGATAGAGCAAAAGAGAGAGTTTGTGTGTGTGGATGTTTAGGTCTGTGTGTGTCCATGTATGTGCGAGACCAAGCACATGTGTGTGGGGATACCTGCACCGTTTATCTGTGTGTGTGTATGTGTGTGTGTGTGTGTGTGAGCTGGTGGGCTATCAGCTGCAGCTGTGTTATCAGTCTTATCTCTCAGTGAGGGTGTGATGGATGCTGCTCGGTGCTCTTTCACTACTGCACGTGTTAAGCAGTGTGTAATAGAAAATGAGGGGTGTGTGTGGGGGAGAGCAGGAGGAGAGTTCTGGTTTATCATTGTGTTATTGGTCAGTGGAATACTGAGGTGATTGATCACCATGCAGGTAAAAATGATCCATCCAGGCAGTGGAGACATTGCGTGTTCCAGAACAGCAGTGGCAGACCTGTGCAGGAAAAAAAACGGAACAAGAAAGCATTAGAACAAAAAAAAAAAAAAAAAAAGATGCAATCTCTGTTTCACTCTCTGAAGATACGTGTCAATCGACTTCCTCTGAAGATCCAACTGAATTGCTGAGGATATACAGCAATTGATTCAGTTTGGCTCCTCAGCTTGTGTCTAAGTGGAAGGGCATCCTCTGTCTTTGAAAAACAGAGAGGTTAAATCTGATGCGTACCACTGGACCGAACGACTCTCAAATGTGTGCTGTAATTGTGTACTCTTCCATTCTGATGGTACCATGCTGCTGTGTTGATAAAGAATCAGTCAAGTCAAGGGACATGGAAAACATCTGAGCCTTGTTTTGACCTCAAATGTGCAGCAGAGATTGAACAGTCTGCAGCTTTTGATACTTTTACCTCTTTGTTTGTTTTTGTTTTATTCATTTTTTATAACCTTTAGTCCAGTGTGTGTGGGTTGGTTCCCCGAATTTAAAAATATATATAGTACAAGTCAAAAGTTTGGACCCTTCCTATGAAAGCAGATCAGGGATGTCTTAATGGTTTGAGTAATGACCTTTGTTGATGTTGGGTTTTACTCTCTTTCGTCAGTTTTCTGCCATAGAAAAGATGGAATTTGTCAATGGCCAGTCATCTCCACTGTATTGCAGTTGGAAGTACAGCTTTCAATGGTGGCATTATCAGAACTTCAGAACATGACACTGAAACTATCTGTGAGGCCTGATACCAGCAGCGGTAAATGATTTGAGTAAACTGAACTTTAATGTTGTGTCATTGAACAGCCTTATTAAAACTCAAATACACCATTGTATTAGATGAAGAGTAAGACTCCAAGTATTTCATTCCAACTTATAGTTCTTTACAGATTTCAATAAACAGAAGCAATTCAGTTAAAATGTGCCGAAGTGTCATCCCCAGTCAGTTCAGAAATATGCTTCCCAGTTAAATGCAAATGTCACTTTAGTGTAGTTCCAGTCCAGCAGCATCAGTCAATTTCACCACTGTCCAGTCCAGTTCAGTCCAGTATGCCCCTACCCTTTAAGCACTCTATCTGCTTGCCATGGAGCATTGGCAAAGCCCTGATGAGGCTTGGTCCATAAGTGTCTATTCTCCTCGTCTCATTGGTCAGAGAACCATTAATCCCCCCCCCCTCCCACCTCCTAGTTATCTGCTGCAAAGTGAATTACACGAGTGCCTATTGATTTCTGTCCTTATGCCAGGCATGTTTAGAGAGTAAACCTATTGCTTTTCTCCCCAAGCGTTTCCATTGTGAAGCAGAATCTAAGCGGGGGGGGGGGGGGGGGCTAATTGGCCTCAGTCAAGATCACCTTGGCTGTCTGGGCACAGCAGCTTCATGTCTGCAGGAAGCAAGGAAACGCAGAGACAGAGAGAGAGAAATTAGAAACAAAATGATGCACGATGGGATGGAGAGAATGAAAATATGTTCTCATTGTCTAACTGAAGCTTAAGTGTGTCCATTAAAGTGTAATGCCAGGTCCATGGCCTCAGGAATATGCCATGCATCTCATCTGCATCTGCTGAGTATTTGTGGTGACTGCTAATGCGTTCAAATAGCAGGGGGAAAGCAGGGGCAGGGGACAGTAATTACTACTCTGTATCAGGTAGGTGTGTAGAAGTGTGTGTGTGCTGAATGAGTTTCATGCTTCATTACTGAGGGGCGTTAAGGTAATAAGGCCCCTGACTGTCCATTGAGGGAACTCATCACTTCTTCTGGCAGTGAAATTAGCCCCACGTTGTTCTAGGGTTGCTCCTTTTCCCGTTGACTTCCACTGGTACAAAAGATTAAAGCCTCCCCCTAGATGGCTATTAAGTGGAGACAGGTGACCCTTCATAATCCCATAACAGTCCCAGTTTAATCAATTTTTAACTAACACTTGATCCTTTGTTCACTTCTGAACTTAGAAAGCACCGGTGGTTAAGGATGGACCACCTCAACGCGGAAGGAAACTTTAATTACAATTTGAAAAAAGAATCTCTGCATCAGGTTATTATGGTATTGTCACAGTGTGTCACTGGATATGTGAAGCCAAAAACTGTCACATATTTTCAATTAAGCCTTTCTTACTGCTCTGTGTGTGTATACAACTCGACAAATCGCCAAAGCAATAAAAAAAGACTCCACAAGGGTTTTAAAGTGGTGTGTCCTCCATCCTCTGAGGTACTTATCCTCAAGGGTCATAGAGGTATTGGATGGAATCATTTTAATTCTGTCGTAACACTCAGTTGGCCTTCATACAATGAGCCATCTCCGAATGACTTTACTATCAGCGGGGGAGTTTGAATGATTGTAATTATTACCTGAGCACCTCCATGAATTTTATCTCATGTGGAACAGCAATGTCACTGATATTCCCCGACCACCAGCCCCAATTACCTAATGGGCTTTAGAGAAGTGTAAGGTCCTCAGCTCATTTTATATGCCCCCACAGTGCCATCTCACTAATGTGCAACAGAGAATGGTAATTGCTGTCAGTTTAAATTGAAATCTTTTAAATGACCGTTTTGTTGCCTGGACTTGCTTTGTTTAATTTTTTAGAACTAGAGATTCTAAATTTTACCCTCAAACAACAAATAGCAAACAATATCCTCTCAATTTTCTGTAAAAGCTATCTTGATTTGCAGTGAACTAAGAATTTCATTGCATTGATAACTTGTTTTTGTCTTTATTTTCTTCTTCTTCTTCTTCTTTTTATTGGCTTTTCATACAGCTTCAAAAAGGACATTTCACCAAATTAATTATTTGTATACGATTAGGTAACCCCCACTCTGTACATACCCAAGTGCAATGCCAATCAGGCAAATAAATAAATAAGTGGAAAAAACAAGCAAACAAAGACAGCAACAGCATAAAGCAAACAAACAAACAGCGCCCCCTGATTTCAGATTGTAACTTGTCCATAATTTCCTTAATACAGCTTAGCATAGTTAGCCATATATGTTAAAGACATTTCAGTTGTATTACAGGCATTTATAGAGAGTGGCATGTTGAACGTCTGCAGTACTAATATTACTTGCCTGCCTATTACTATAGCTCTAACTTAATTGAAGCTAATTGGCTATTCATTTAGTCCTTTAAAGAGTTATATGATTGCTTTGTGTAGTGCATTAGCACAGGTTTGCCTGATGCTGCGGCCTGTGGACATGCACCACTTGAAAGCATAATAAACAGTAATGAGGTTTACACAATCTAAGAACATAATAGACACATACTGTATGTTACCATATAGCTTTGATTTCTCATGGGAATGATTTGGAGTGTCTCATCTTAACAGTATTGCAGAATGACTAGAGAAGCAATAAAGTGAAGGACACAATGCCATTTTAGTAAGAGCTGATTGGTATTATGGGGAAATAGGGTCTGAATTTACTGGAGTTCTCTAAGCCAGAAGAAGACAGCACAAAGTATCTGTATACGGTTCTACGGTAGCCTATATAGGTATTGGAAGTAAATGCAACATACAAGAGAATTCCATAAACCTCATCCATGGAGGGTACATCATCACTTTGTCAGGTCCCATCACATTTGGAATATGCAATGAGTGTTGCATTATGGATGAGTCTAGCCTACTATGTAAAAAAAAAAAGCTTGGCTGTAGACTCTTGAGATCAACATTTGACAGACAGGAATCAAATTAAATTAAATGTGAAATGTATTTCCACTGTATCTTTTTTTCTTTAAATAGTGTTTGTCTCAACTGTTTATTGCAGTTTAATAAAAAACATTATGGAGTTGGGGTGTATGTTACAGTAGTGCATTGCTCAACAGTCAGGTGATATAATGATCAAAGGGCAAAATCGACGTCTTGAAGTTAAGATTAATTTATTTGGATTATGTTTAATAGTATCTATTAATATCAGTCAATTTTCCAAAGCATCTATGAAAACTGATTTACATTACTGCAATGTACAATTTATAACATTTCTAAATTATTCAGTCAGTTCTCAGCATGTGAATAGGGCAAAATTGCTTTTATCCAGTGGTTAATTATGCTCTTAATTAGTCAAGGAAAGGACAAGTAAATTAATGAAGTTTCATCAAGTACTACATGTCTGGAGGGAAAGCGTTTCCTGATGTCATCTCATTAAGCGTGACCACTGATACTCACTGATCTGTGGGCGTCCATCATCAGCGTCTCCTCTCCTTCCTCTAACTTGCCCTTCCTCTGAACAAATGCAAAGGTTAATGTTGCCTGTGCTTTCAGACGCTGACCGTCATGCCTTCCATCCTCCTCACTTGGTCACCGTGCTTGGCAAATGTAGCCTTCTATTATCCTTCCTCTCATTTGCTAATGAGGTCATTAATAAGGCTGGAGTTAGCCATGTATTGCAGAATGGGACAGCGGTAGCTATGTTCAGTGGAACACATCAGTTAAAGGAGCCCAAACAGAAAATAAATGGTTTTGTATGTGTTTGTTTGGGTGATTATTCGTATTTTGGAAGGGGTACTGTGACATAATTTGCTCAGACAATCTTCCTTGCATGTTTTGAATTATATTTTCAGCATCTATCTCCAGATGATAGATGGGGAATATTATCTCTGCCACTCATTTCCTTCATGTGGCCTGCAGTCTTCCTCCCATTTTGATTTGTGAGAGAGAAATCGGCTGAAACTAAATGAGGAGATTGCAACAGTTAATACAGGGGTGCAGAGTCAAGGGCTTTTTAATAGTCTCCTGATATGAAGGATCCTTGAAGAGCGTTAGTGACCTGGTGAGTGACACACTCTCAGAGACAAGAGGATGAGAAAGTAGGAGACCGTGAAAGGCAAGAGATGCTGAAAAAGAAAGCAGAGAAATACATTGACAAACATGATTGCGTGTAGATTTATATATAGGTAAATAAACGAGGACCTCTGGGTTGATGGTTATCACAAGGCAAACAACCAACAGTATTATCTATAATAAAGTGTTTAGTAGGTACATACATAGACAGGCAGATGGATAAATAGATGATTGCCAACCATAGAGGAAAATGTAAAGATAACCCAGCACTCTAAATGTTCATTGTACCACAAAGCAGGAAAGCTTTGGACTGAACAAATAACACAATGGTAATTGTGTTATTCTTTGTCTTACTAGTCTTGGTTGTGTCTTGGAAGGTGAAAGAGACTGATACGATGTCACACAAGTGATTCCCGGTAGAGTATGGGATAGAACTGGTTGGACCAGGCGCAGATGCAAATTTGTATCAGCAGGAACATGACAAAGAGTCACGATCATCTGCTTGTGGGGCCAGGGTCTCACATGACCGGTCAGCATCAGCCTCTTTGAGGTGATGCGGTTGGAGTTCTGCCCATGTGACACTCATGTTGAGATTGTCCCTGAACCTCTTCTTTGGTTGAGGGTACCATGTTCCAGTTCATCATCAGACTGTTGCTTACAGGTTCCATGTTCATGTATGCAGGAGACATGGTGAGTCCTTTTGGCTTTGACTTTTGCTGTGATGCTTGTTGAGCTGGCTTTGTCATTTTTTAAATTGAATTGAATTCTGAACATTTTTTTTTAGATATTGTCTTTTCAGAGATTTATCCTGTTCTTGGTCAAAGATGAAACTTTACATGATGGTGGAACTGGACACTAGAGAGTCATGTGGAGTCATCCTCTGGGGGTGATGGGGACTTGATCTGAAACAAACCTGTAGCATACGCAACCGAAAGCAGACCGCATATAAATGAGGCTGGATGTGTAGGGAATGCCTTGTATGTATGTTATTTGAAAGACTTTACAGATTGTAACAGCAGCATCAAACCAGACCTGGAATGATCTAATTCTCCATTACTTGCATCACTTTTTCACAACAGAATATAATGTAATCTAAGAATTGAGGCCAGACAAACTCTTTCTCAACAAATAGAAAGGTGAGTGAAAAGAGTTTAGACAAGTTTATCCTCCACTACATCCTTGAATGTAAAGCTGGGAATTAGTGACTAGAAGAAAATAACAAGTACGTGCAGAGGGAGACAGGCTGAGGGGGTTGGAGAGGGTGTTGGCTGGCTAGCAGGAAAGAGGCAGAGGTGTATAGGAAAAGGAGTGTTATTTTGGCTCCTGTTGCAAAGACCTCTGGGAAAATAGGGCCTGCCTGACAGTGCTGCGAGAGCCATAAATCACCACAAGAGCACTCCTCCTCCTCACCGTGACCTAAAGGTGACCCCGGAGTGGCACACATTCTCAAACACAGAGCACACACACACTGGAACACATTCAGGTGGAAGCACGCACATGCACGCTAAAATACAGACACAGAGTAGAAGACTGTGTGGGAGACTTGGTGTCACTTTTATACCTCAGCCACAGCAGCAGCAGCAGCAGCAGCAGCCACAGGACTGCACGGTTACTCACCCAATCCTACATAGATTAATTCACTGTGGCTGTAATGCATACATGTACTGACTGACTCTGGGAGTTTTCTCCTCACTGTTATTTGAGCTAAGGATGCTGTGTCTCTGGAATTTCTTGTAGTACCTTTCCTGACATGGAAATATCCTTCAAAACCAGCCACTGCCCTTGAAAACTTCATGTGCATCAACATTCTGATCAGATTTCAATGTGAAATGTGGCTGTCACACATTCACAATGCGAGGCTGTCACATCCACATCTGACAAATTTGTCTGATACAAGCAATACGAGCAATTGCATGATACAGAAGACAAAAAGAACACATGCAACACAGAGTTAACCTTTCAGTTACTGATTGGAAATGATTGAAATGCAGAATCAAATGTTCAAGAAGGTTTTTGTTACATCTGTCTGACTAAACTTCAAGTTTGGGTTTAGAATGTCTATTAGCCACTCCAGAGTAATCCAGAGTGGATTAAATTGTTCTCATCAACGGACTTAACACTCACTGTGTAAAATTTTTATTAGATACACTAACAGGGATGCTGGCAGGGAATATGGCTCCCTGAAAAGATACCACATTGGGCTCCACCACCACACACAGGTCACAACAACTATGCCCAATTTCTGTAACCACACTTTTAAATGTTAGGGCTACGATAGTACAAAACTTACTTTGGAATATTGACTGACATTGAGCTGTGATAATATAAGTGGCTGACCGATATTGGCATTTTGGGGCCGATGCTGATACCGATATTAGGGACTTAAATAATTTCCAATATCAATATGTCAGCTAATAATCTTATATTTAAAGAACATGTACATAAAAAGTACATATTTGCAATGTGGTTATCAAACACTTGTGACAAACATAATGTAATGGAGGCAATAGTTTAATTATATTCATTTTATAAAATGACTGAAACACTAAATTTCATTGGGAATCTAATAATTAGAAATGACTATAAATAATAAAACACATACAACAAAAAAATGTACGCATTTAACTTAAATTAAATGATACATTTACATAAAATGCTACCTATATTACTTCCAAAAATATCCATGCATATCAGATAACATATATGCCAATACCATATCTGTGATAGGCCAATATCAGCTGATAATATTGGTTAATCGATATATATCGATCTGGCTCTAGAAAATATAACACTGTGTAGACATACATACAACATTCTGCATGCAAATAAAGCGGTAGTTTATATGTTAGTTTATTTGTAAATGAAATATTTTATTATTGTCTATTAATGATGTTATGTTAATAAAAAATGAACTAATGTTCTAATATTTGTTTAGGCCCCCTGTCAGTCACGGGCCCTTAGAATTGTCCTAACTTTTCCCCCCTTAAGGCGCCCCTGGACACTAACTATAAATAAATATGTAAAACAACAGTGTATTTCTCTCAATACTAAATGAAACATGAGAGGTACTGTGATAGACATGCTTCCTTTAGATTCAGGGTTAGTTAGAATACAGCACAACACTGGAACATTTTCCCTCAGTGCAACATGATTTTTTCTTTTCTTTTCCATTGGAGGTGGAGGTTGTGGTTTTGCACTATGAATGTGTGCATGCATGGAAGGGTTCGAGTGTTGCAGCGAGGTCAGTGAAACTTCAGGCAAACCTCTGAGAGCTTGTTACTGGAGGATGAGAGAGCAAAGAGGAGAGGTGAAGAGAGTGGTAAGAGAGTTTCGAGAGGAAGGCATTTGAGAGAAAGAGGAGGTGAAGGAAGGTGAGAGAGCTGCATTAATAAGCAACACAAGACCATCATTAAAAAAGGATCATAGCACCTGTTAGTCTTTAAAACTCCATATGAAATAAATGATCCAGATTTAAAGCCTTTAAAATAATTAAACACCAGCTTAACAGTAATCTTTTCCTTTCACCATCTAATGACAGAGTTCTTTGTGCTGCTGATAAATACACAACATGTCTATTTGTACTATGCAGTCTGCCTGCTTTTCTAAGCACACTTAAATTGCACTTAATGCTCCTCGAGATGTGTCCCTTTTCTTATACCACCCATTTACACTTTCTTAGTTTTATTGGCTGAGTTCATTAACAAATAAGATGCCTTTGTCAGCTTTTTGTTTCTTTATTTTAGTTGTTAAATAGGTACTAAATTTACCTCCAGGTGGCAATAAAAAGGTCTTAAATAATCTTAGAGGATGTTGGAAATGTGGCGAGGAGAGCAAGTGAAGAATAACTGAGCGAGGGAGGAGAAAAAAGTGAGAGGGGATGACAAAAGGTGATGGAAACATTTGAGGAGAAAGTGTAAATTAAAGAGGAAGAGTGTTGAAGCGCTGTACAAGAAAGAATAGAGAGTCAACGGAGACAGAGGAGGGAAGAAGAGAGGAATATGGAGACAGGTCAGTTGAGGAGAAGAACGGAGAGAAGAACATTTGAGCTTCCAGCTCTTGGGTCAGCAAATAACCTGATAAATTAATTAAGATAATGATCCATTTAAAAAAAGTCTGGCAAAGTCAACTGTGACCTGTGTCTGTGTGTGTGTGTGTGTGTGTGAGAGAGAGAGAGCTTTCCATTTGTAGGACTTTTATGAGGTGGGCAGAGGAATGCATTGATTTCATAAAGGGCATAAAGGGGTTTGGTGGCCGTTTGAACAGCCGAGTGTGAGATCAATGCAGGGGGAGATGAAAACGGTGACATTTACTCTGGGCTGTGCCCCTGGGCAGGAAGGACCTCTGCGGAAAGTCACACTGTCAGCTTTCTCTCTCCGCGAGCGCACACTGCTTTCTTCATGATTGAGAAATGGGCCACTTTTCATCACTGAAACAGCTCAGTGACACACATGCTGCCACATAAATCTGCATTCTCTTACCCTCCAGGATCATCTCTTTTATTTAATAGAATTCAGCAAAAGTAGTTTTTTGGTTTGCTTTGTACTGAATTTCACCTGCAATTTTGAGGGTTAAAATGAAGATATGAATCAGATTTTAACAACATATCACAAATGGTAAGAAATATCACAGAAAGCATCTCACTCAAACTCAACTATTCATCCCGATCCCTTTAACCACCAGCCCCACTGATACTAAACATCATTTACACATGTGTCGTCCCAGTATTTACAGAACTATACCCTTGATAACGGTTTTACTTTTATCCTGACATAGTTTAGGGGCTTAGCTTCCTTTTACTTTGATTCCAAGTTGCTCATATTTTTTTTCAAGAGGGTGATTGGTTTATTGATTTATTGGTTTATTTGCACATTTGTAAAATGAAATTTGTAAAATAGTAAATTAAAAATAAAACATGTTCGGGTGAGGAAGAAACCCATTATGGGCTTATCATAAAAGCTTACCTATAACAGATAAAACCCAATAACAATGCAAAGTAAAATATCAAAAATAATCATATTACCTACAACATTGCAAAATAAAATAAAGCAAAACAGTAAATATTATTCATTATTATTATATAAGTTAAACACAAAACAAAAGAAATAAACAAATAAATTACGAAAACATTACAAAAATCTGGATTATATACTAGAATCTTTTGTCATCGGAGCATTTTTGAGTTTCATTTTGCATCTGGGCAAAGACAGAATCAGTAATGTGCAATTTTTATTCCATAATTGGGCTCCACGTAATCTCATTGAATATTATCCTTGAGATATTGTACATTGGTAGGTACAGGTTGTTGATATGTCTAGTTGAATATTGGTATACCTGAGATTTTTACCAGATTTTAAGGAAGAGCTCCTCAGACTTGCCAGTGAAACTAGATTCAGTCAGTATTTAAGACTAGTGTAAGCTACCATGTCCTCAGAAGAAGTGATGATGCTACTTCAGCAAACCGTGGAGCATCAGAGCCATTTAGTGACATACTCGCCAATCACTGAAGCCCATGAAAGGACATCGCAAAAATTGAGAAATACTCAATTGCTCCCTTAAACATGAAATAAATACACAAGACTATGGAGTCATTGTCGGCTAAATTAGAGTGCATGCAGGGCACAGTTCACCCAGTTAAGACAGATATAAATGAATGCATCAGCAATGTAGGGAAAACATTGCTTGGGTGGGCACAGGCCAACTGCAGCTCACTTGATGTTGGAACAGCCCAACTGATTGGAAGTTACATGTTCCCAATAGTCAATAAGTTAGCTAATACTGTAAGGCAGCTGCAGGAGGTGCCACCATTGTCCTCCACCAACCCTTCAAATGAATGTGTCCATCCATGCAGTGTCAGAGGTCCAGCAGGAAATAATCAAATCAAGACATGAAGAGATTATGGATAAATGTCCCAAAAAGTGAAAAGGTAGAGCAAAAAAGATCAGAGAGAAAAAGAAAATCTTGTGGCTGATGATGCCAAATGTTTTAAGTTAATCCATTTATTCAAAATATCAATGCCACTATTACTGTGTCTAAATCTGTAAATGAAAGAAAAAGGTAGAGTGCAATTCACAAAGCAGCTGCAAAGATGAAATGCATCACAAACTGCACTGCCAAACAAACAGCATCATGGTGCCTGTTTCATTTACATGTATGTAAATTAGATCATATTCAAACATTTGGTGTAAAATCGTCCCCTTTTCATGCAAAGAAGCTTCATTGCGAAAACAGTCTAATTCACAAAGACCAGCACTAATTGCTACACGCAATTAGGGTGGAGTTACAGTGTCTTCAGAGAGTTGGTGTTAACTGCTCCCACACTCGCTCCTCACTCACTCACTTACTCTCTCTCTCTCTCTATCTCTCTCTCTCTCTCTCTCTCTCTCTGTCGCTCTCTCTCTCTCTGTGTGTCCCTGTCTCTTCAAATCTGCACATCTTAAAGCTTGTGAGGCTTGAATGATATGGAATTGATATTGAATGATATCAAGAGTGAAATCTTCAGTCAGAGATGGGGGGGGGGTCATGCGATTTAGGGGGTTTTAGGCTTATCTCAGACTTTCAGCTACTTCAAAATAAAACGTCCTGACAGCTCTGATGGAGCTCAGGACTCCATAAAAGGTGTTTTATTACAAATAATCACACATATAAAGCAGAATGTGAGTGTAACAGCTGACCTGTGTAGATGTGCAGCAGAACATTCATCCTCATCAGATCCTGACTGATCTGGTGTTAATGAACTTATTGCTGCTGTGCTGTCAGTGTAAATGTGCACAGTGTCTTTCGCAGACACATTTTCAAATTGTTTCAGCTGCTGTGTGATGTTGCAGCCAGATGTGACACACAGCCAGCTGTGGGCAACAAACAGAACATCAGTAATGATGTTTCTGAACAACATTACTGTAAGACTCAGACATTCATTTAAAACGTTTCAGACCTGTCTGAGTCACACTGATAGCTGTATGAGTGTGTAACCTCTGTTAATTAAAAACACACAATTTGAGACTTTTGTCCTCTCTACAGTTTGTATTATGGACCAATCTGTGTGCTGAAATGTGGAGAAAATCCTGAAGCAGTGGAAAGCGCTCTCTTCACTCAAACAACAGCAAACTACGCTTAGCTGCAAAACTTTATGGCTATGTTTTTGCCATCATATTATTAGCACAAACTCTTTAGTGGATAAGACCTTAAACCGGGGCAGATTGTGTGTACAAATAATCTAAAATTCACAGTGCTGTTAGCAGGCACAATCCATTCTTTGTGGATTTGGCACACAATGTAAAATATGAAATTCTGTAATTTACGAGGTTAGTATAAATAATGTAATCATTTAAGTGGTATGTGTGATACACATAACAATCATAGGTCAAACATTGCTATATTTAGCTGGATTGTAAAAGTCAGAAGTGGTGCTAAATGAAGAGTTGTTGTCATTTCTATTGCAAAAGCCATCTGTAAGAAGAGACACTTTTCCTCAACAATAGATTATCTTCTCATAACTGTTTCATTATCTCATCTGTGCTTTCTATAAACATTTAAACACTATCTGATATCCTCTCTTTAAACCATCTACATGGAGGTTCAGCACCAAGCTCCTTTACAAATAACATCTTCATTCATTCAGCGATTATGTTCAGAACTGCAATTTATAAGTATTAATAAAAACAGTATTGACAACCCAATAATACGTCTGACAGCAATACATTCTTCATAACAATGCAACAGGTTTTCTCTTTTACCTTCCAAATAGATTGATGAAGATATCAGACTTCTAGAAGTGTTGAAAATAGACCTCAAGGAAAGAATGTTGTCTTAAAGTCAAACAAGAACAACTCCATAACTTACTAAATTACTAAGTAACAATATTATTTACAAGGCAGCAAGCTGGACGTCTTCTTGCTTTAATCCCGGCTCCTCCAGTCCACATGTTGATGTGTCCTTGGGCAAGACACTTAACCCCAAATTGCTCCCGTTGCTGTGCCAACGGTGTTCATTCTCCCTTGTAAGTCGCTTTGGATAAAAGCGTCTGCTAAATGACTAAATGTAAATGTAAATGTAAATGTAACCCGTAAGAGACAATTAGACTCCCAATTAAAGGACTGGTTTCATTTGCATCTGCAATTTGACCAGATTCACCAGACTTTACAACTCTAATAGCTTTTGATTTGTGCCAAATCCCCCCCCTTCCAAAAGCAGAGCTACATTTGAACTCTGAAAGTGTATAAAAAAAAAACAACACTGCATGCAAATAAGATGAGGCTGAAAAAACATTTTTTAGAGTCACTTTGCAAATGTGAGCAAATAGAAGACATTTTTTACTTTTGTAGCATCATGCATGTTTTAAGAAGTCTGTTTCATATTGTTTTTTATGCACTGTTGTTTGAATAAAATAAATGTAAAGTTCAAAATCTAACCAACACCACAAGTGCTGTGAGTGAAAGAATTGAGTGTCCTCTGGTTCATGATGTGTGTTTTTGCAGAGCATTGTTGTGCTTCTCTGAAGTGGGTTTTCAATGTTTTCACTTTTCATCACTGCCTGTATGAACAAAATTACCTCTAATTCACTCACTTCAGTGTTAGGAGGTGGATCTGTAATGATGGAGTCACAGTTATACTGTGCAACAGTTTGGATTGTAAGGGGCATGACAGTTGCTTATACACTCCACTGCATCATCACACTGTGGAGGATAAAAAGCTGCAATTATGAAAAATAAATGAGTAATATTCTATTCCAGACACTCAGTCTTACAGTTTATTAAATGAACCAAAGTAAAGTAAACCTGTGAAACTAGCAAGTCTAACATTTTATGTTTGGTTTATCAAACAGTCAGATATCAAAGGCCATGTTTGCACATGTTTTATGTTTGTTTCAACATATACTTTATGAATTAGTTTTGAAACGTATACTGCAGCTCCACAATGAATTAACAAATAAACAGCACATATTAAAACACACAACACACATGACATGAAACCAGTGCATGTGTTCATCTTGGCGTGTGTGTGTGTGTGTGTGTGTGTGTGTGTGTGTGTGTGTGTGTGTGTGTGTGTGTGTGTGTGTGTGTGTGTGTGTGTGTGTGTGTGTGTGTGTGTGTGTGTGTGTGAGTGAGAGTGTGAGAGAGAGAAAGAGAAAGAGGCCCCTGATTACTAACATTACCCACAGAAGATATCAATTGTCTGGTCCTATTTGATTATAGTTATTTGGTAGAACAGTTCATTGACAATGAGATGAATATTCCATTAAATCCACATGTAATTGATTCCATTTGAATCATTTATTGGCCAAATCTCTTTTATTTAATCATTTCAATGTTTGGAACTGCATGTGTGATCAATAAATGAATGAATGAATGATTTCTTTGTCAAGCACACATTAATAAAGCTACATTCACATTTTAAGACACCACAAATGAACACACACAAGATCCAGAAAGCTGTGTATTAACTAAAGTAGTACTAGTAACTAAATAAATAAATATATATCAGACTGGCACATCTACAATACATTTTTTAAATAGCTGACAACACATTACTTTATAATCATGGTAGTGGGAAATAGTCCATCATGTATTTTTTAAACACATCCAAATTAAAGCACTCTTAGCACTCTTAAATCATTGTAGTATGTTTGTACAACACAAAAGAAAATGAGAATCACAGCTCACATCATCCCATTACCTCCTGAACATTTGAATCTGCAATTGTCACTCGTGATTAATAAGTCTCTACTCTATGTCCATCATTTTGCTTTTGATGTGATATTTTTGAAATGTTTCTTTCAAACTTAAAACAAGAAGATAAAACTTTAATTTTGATGGACCAATTTCCTTTTTTTATATTTGTTTAAGCATACTTTAAGGACCTTCTGTATACTGAAAAATATATAGTGCAATAGTGCAGTAGACTGAATCTAGTTGTTTGTGTGTGTGTGGTTGTGATTGTGTACACAAGTGTGTATTTAGAGAATACTGCATGTAGGCCACAGGTGATCCAGTGTGGATCCACTGACGGCCAGCTAGCTCTGCCTGTAGACTTAATTGGTGTTTGTGTCTGGCAGCTAACACACCTGTTCTCCACTGCCCCCTGGGCAGCCCTCTGTACTGCTGACCTAATGCACACACACACACACACACACACACTGAAAGTTTGTCCATTCAGTGGAATCAGTCATTACACACACGCACACACACACACACACACACACACACACACACACACACACACACACACACACACACACACACACACACACACACACACACACACACACAGTGCAGTATACAGTTACAGTTTGTGTACAGCAGCCCTTCATATGCAGACAAACAGATGAATACTGACAAGAAAGAGTGAGCTTTCTTTGCCATGCAGGCTGTATTAAACTACACATATAATTAAACACACACACACCAAAACTTATACATTCACTCTTTTTTCTGCCTCTTGCACTGACGTTGACTTGACACACACACACACACACACACACACACACACACACACACACACACACACACACACACACACACACACACACACACACACACACACACACACACACACACACAGGCAGCTGAATAATTGAGTGAATGCTGAGGGAGACCTACTCGGCCATTAAATGGTCTGGGCTCTATAAAAACACTGTGATTGCTCTGGATGTGGGGGGTCAGAGGTCAGGTCCTTCCAAGGGAAATGACATCACACATCAGGGTATGACCTTGGCTTCTGGGAACGCCCTGCAGTTTCCTGAAGGCCGGGGTCATCAAAGAACAGCTAGGTTTATCTCACCGCAGACCTCTGATAGCCACACACACACACACACACACACACACACACACACACACACACACACACACACACACACACACACACACACACACACACACACACACACACACACACACACACAGAAAGTTTGTCCATTCAGTGGAATCAGTCATTTAATATTAGCATTCTGTCTTCTGTTTGTCTGTATCTCGTGGACACACTAGGTGCTGAGAAGGAGATCAAATAGAAAAGAGAGAAAGGAAAAGAAACTCCAAGTATAAAGTCATCTCTAGGGATCTCTCTGAGCTCAAATAATACCAAATGTAGTCCAGTAGAATACATACTGTATTTCCTGTACTGCAGAGAGGGTACCAGGCCTTTATTGGAAGCAGGCTCATAGTAGAGAGAGGTCTTTATGTCTTATTCCCTCTGTTTGATAAGTATATTTGCTCCTATTTTAGTAAGAAGCCTGCTTGTTTTCTGATCTGCTTCCATTTACTCAGTTAATCTTTTTTTTTTGTGCATTATCAGTCATCCACTTACTACGATGTGTGGAACAATGATTCTAGTGCTTAAGTTCCCCCTCGAATGTTTTAGTAGTGCATCATGTAGCTGTAGCATGCATGTGGTATGCACATGGATGAATGATCGTGTTAAAAAATATGCCATTATCTTCATAATTAAATGATATCACCCCCCACCCCCGTAATGCTTGGCTTTGAGTGAACATACAGTAGCATGTGTATTGTTGAGTTTACTAAATTAAAGCAGCTCTGCACATACTCATAGAACTGGAGTTACATTCAGGTCACTACTATTGAACTGGAATGAAGTCAACAGAAGTTTCTTCATCTTGGTTTTTTACCCAGTTTTTGGGGCCAGCCTTTATTTGTTTGTGTTAAACACACCATCGGCTTTTAATCAAATATCAGCCACTATTAGAGAAAATACTGTAGATGCTTGTTAACACCATTCCAGCATGAGATCCCCAAATATTGTGCTGGGTGCATGACTCAGCACCACTGTTGCCTCTCAGCAACATGTTATTGTAAGATAAACATTTCTCATCTAGGCTCTGCTCTAAGATAGCCAGTGGGTTTGACTGAGAGCCTTTTATGCACTTGTAATGCATTCTCCAACAATGAAGCACCTATTTTTATAAATGGGCCTACTGGGACAGTGCCTAAGGTAAGGCCGCTAATTGCAGTAATAACCAGTGCTTCTCTGATGGCACCCAGCCTAACCATTTCTGGATAATGGAACTCAAACTGCCGACTTGCAGCTGTCTGTCGGCCTTCCTATTCTTCGAGGCAAACCTTCTCTAAAAGGATAAAAGAATCAATCATGTAATACTCTTACAATAAAGTCCACCTGTAATGTTCAGTTGCTTTGCAGCCTATTGTTGTATTTTTTTCTTCTGATGCACTCATTTTCTTTGCACCTGTCTCTACTTCTTTGTTCTTCAACTACAGTTTTTTTCAGTCCGTTTTTTCCTATATGTTTTTCCACAAGAACCTTTGACAAGTTCGTGCCCCAGATAATCCTATGTGCTGGATGTGTGCAGCTGGTTTGAACTGGTTGTGTGCAGGTGTGGTTTGTACTGTATGTGTAGGTGTACAAAACAGTAACAACAGCAGCATTGTGAGAGCAACACATTTGTGTTCCCTCTTCTCTGATGGATTCATCCATGTTGATCATCAACGATGGGATGTGAAGAAAGAAGTGCTCTCGCTCTCAATGGTTTGTATTCATCACATGCACACCATAGAATGTGCAGCAAAAAGTGGAAAAAGTGAAATATATAAAGACGGCACACAAAACAGAGAGCATAAACAAAGGGTTAAAATAAATAATGTAATGTAATGTATAATGTAGGATAGGGAGAGGATTCTATAGCTTCTATAGCACGGTCAGAGTTCACAATGCTGCTGGCTTCCCAAGTCTTGTGGAAATGATACCAAAACCTCATACCTCACACTTTGCTCAGAAGAAATACATCAATATTCAACATAAGCTGGCAATAAACACTGTAAATGTATCAAAATGTTTTGGGGGCATTTTGACCCACTATTGGCTTCACTTCACACACAGCTCAACAACCATACCGCAATGAATTTTGGCATGGATATCGATCCTTCCAAGAGGATGATTCCCTTGACCTTCGCCTCTAATGCCACTATTGGCTTTTTTGTCCTTGAACGACACTTTGCTTGTTCATAACAGGGTTAACATTTCTACCTGTTCACAAGAAATATCAAAATCTATTTGGCACATTCTCAGTAGAAAACACCTTGTATGTTGCTCATTGCGTCATCGACTCTGCATCTTCTTGGCAGGATTTCACACTGCTCTTGCTCCTTAGTACTCAAAGGACACACCGTTTATAGCAAATCAATGATGGTAGCTCCTAGCATGTACATCGCTTTAAAGCTGAGGCTTGTCAGAAATTGTGAGAACATTTCTTTTTCCTCAAATGTCAAGTTGGACTTTGATGACTCGATCAATGACTGTTCAAAAACGGCCAGAGTCAGCCTGAACATTTCAACACAGAACATTTTTCACTGTCATTGGTGCTGTTTTGCTGTGTGGGTATAACTCTGTCTCTGCAATACATTTCATGTTCTATTATGTGTTTTTTCCCAGTTAGAAGAGTAATGTGTGATATGCACAGAGCAAAACATATTTGGCGTACATATAATAAATTGTGTGTGTAGGTTACTTGGTGTTCTCTGGTGTTATTGTGGACCCCCGTCTAGTGCACTGGGTGACAGTATGTGTAGCGGGCCACTACGAGTCTTCCATGAATCTCTTCCGAAATATTTTACACCGACTGCTTAAATATAGCAAGGTTAAAACAATGTATAATTTCCATCTCTTAAGTCTGCAGACAGAGCATTGTATTAAAATCACAAACTGTAAATGAGACTGCTGAACAGTTAATAGCATGCAGGAATGTGTGAGCTCAGCATTCTCAACATTTCATTAAATCAAATGAACTTACTGAGGTGTTACTGTACAACACTTCTTCTCACTAATGGCAGCTACAACAAAACAAGATGGAAAACACCAGTTCAATTTGTTTCAGTCTCAAGACATGTGATTTGTGTTGGTGCTGCTTGTGTTTTCTTGGCCTCTCAGTGTGTGTATCTACTATCTGCATCCACATGTGGACCCGTGTGGCATAAAGTCCATACAAACTTATCTTGTAAAACAGTCAAAACACTAAGAATTTTCTTCAGTCTTCAGTATGAACTCTCTAACAATTAACTACAGGTATACAGTCAAACATGCTGTGTCTCACTTCTGTTAGTGCATTGTGTACACTATATACTTACTTGTGTAGTGTGCAAATATCGACAGGTTAGTGTTGTCTCAAATCAAACACAACTGTTGAGTACTTGCCGGGAATTACAATTAGCTAGTTAGCAAGCTAGCATTAGCAAGCTAGCATTAGCAAGCTAGCGTTAGCATTCACTATGCTAATCGTTATCGTTTGTGGTACCAAATCATTACAGACTGCTAAATTAACCCAAGAAACCTGCTGATGGCTCATATGTGATAACAGTATAGTGGTGCTTGGTTCAAAAAACACATGTTTAAGTTACATTTGTATAATGTGGCGATGTTCACTAACTTTACTAGGCTACGTTCTCGGTCGCCATTTCCTGTTTGAACATCGGTCCCCCTCTTCTGCCACATAGCCAAGATGGTGACCGTTGAGGGCAAGAAGTGTCCATAGTTCCACACTCAACTTTTTGACTGTTTTGAGTACATCATCCGGGTTCTTACAGCGCATTGCATTTTTCCATACTTCTGATAACCGAACATTGAGGGGTAGGGTTGGTCCGATGGACGATGCCATCGTGTTTGTGTGACTATAAATGCAGCGTGTGCGAGAGCAAAGCTCTGTGTTGCCGCTTATTAGATCGGCGATGTGCGGCCGCCGCCCCCCCATGCGCGGCAGTCTCCCATATTGATAGCGTCTCTATGACGCCCGCAAATTAGACGTATTCTCCCGGAATCTGAAGTGAACGAGCAAGAGCGCGCACTAGAGTGACAGCGCGTGTGTGTTTGTATGACTATAAATGCAGCGCGTGCGAGAGCAAAGCTCTGTGTTGCCGCTTATTAGATCGACCCCCGCCCCCAACCGCCGCCGCCGATGCCATCGGCCATCACGATGTTTTGCTTTGAACATCGCCGATCGTCCAAATCCTGGACATCGCCCAACCCTATTGAGGGGAACTAATTTGCTTTCTTTCACCTTTAGAGGGATCTGAAGACATGTCTGGTCAAATGCAGTTTCTAAGGGGGAAAAATGGCGATGTTTCATATAAGTATGTGACCTCATGTGGGCAGCAGTGATTATGCGCCTGATTCAGTCTCTGTCCTTTAAGCTGAACTCAGCAGGCAGGATGATACTCTGTGGTCACTGAAGCAAGTTGCCGTGTTCTCTTTTTCTCTCTGAGATCCGGCGCTGAGGTGTGGGAGGTGATTCAGTCTTAATGATGGTTCTGGTGTCTGAGTGTCCCAGAGCAGCAGGGGTTGACAGGCTTGGGGCCTCACACCAAGGGCCCGGGAAAGTAAAGAGAGATGCCAGCTGAGCCGGGGCTGCTGGGCCTGTCACTGTATGGTGACCTGTGTGCCATGTTTTGACTGGAGGAGTAGATCACACTTTCTCTCACTACACATACAGCTTCAAGGCCAGCAGGAAGTGAATAGAGAACTGACTTTTTTTCCCATTGCCAACAGGAAAACAGTGTATTTAGTTTTTCAGTAAATATTTAGGTAGATTCAGATTTAGGCATCTGACTATCAATGCTGCACCAGAGGGAACATCACCTGACCTTTTGAGAATGGCTGATCTTAACTGAAGAGATGATTGTTGCTTAATAGTAATCTCATAGTAATAAAAGTGCAGCAGTAATATTTACCATGGGTTAGGGTTAGGGCGTATGCATACAACATTAAAAATGGGTCAAATCTGACCCTGAACAGTCCAACTGAATATGGTTTGTTCATGTCACATTAGAAAGACTGTTTTTAAATCCGGCAAATGTGAATATTTATCAACAATGTCTCTAGTAGTTTTATTGATCTACAGATGAATGATATCATGCAAATGGTTTCATGCAAGCTATTGATTGCTTCAAAACACCTGAAAACATGTTCTTGGAGAAAACAGGAAAAATCACTGGAGTAGGAATCGTCTTTAAATGAAAGTCTGTCAGTAAGTGTCACGTTTAAGACAAGAAGAATCCTGCTAACTAAGATAATCATTTGTATCACATTGGTAGCACCTTTTTAAAAAAAAGAAAAGTGTGAATGCACCTTTACCTCCATCAATCTGATACGTTTGTGTGTATATGCCTGTGTGTGTGTGTTCGTATTGCTGGATGAAACTGTGGCGTCTGCAGAATGCTTAGAGCAACTGGAACGAACAGCTTTGTTTGCTGAGTGACTTTTTAAAAGAGTTTCATCAGCCTGAAGGTGTTTGTGCTGTAGTTAAGAGGCTGTGATAAATGACAATAACAATAAGCGGGTGAGGTGATGCTGATGCGCCTCGTTCTTCTCTTATATTCATGTTTAGTATTTTAGTCTGATGCTCTGACTCACATGGTAGTACTTTGTAATGACGTCTTTATTTTTTCTGTCTCTTTGTGCTTTCTTGTTTTCCATGAACCACGATCCCTTCGGACGTCTTCTCACATCCAGGTAAGCACCTCCGTGTTGTTTATTACATTTACACCATTCTCTGCTCTGTGGAGGAAGACTTCATGCGACACAATGGGAATCTAGTTAGTGTTCATGCATGTAGCTTTTCTCTCTCTGTCTCTCTATGTGTGTAAAATATCCACCTTCATACTTCATATCAATTTAGTATTGACTATTGTTCTACTAAAAAGAGCAGATGTTGTTTTACATTGTCCAAATCTGACAAAACCTTCTATAGTGAATAAACCAATTCCACATCTAGTGGTGAGAGGAGACACCTTGTGAAGTTGTATGATGCTATCTTCAGCATCTTTGAGTCTTTAAAAGGTGTATGTGTGTAGTGCTCCTGCTCAGTGTGGCAGCAGTGTGGATACATGAATCCATGTGCACACCAGGTCTATTTTTTTTCTATATTACACTCATTACAAACAATATTTGTGTGATGGCTCTGAGCGCTGTCAGTGACATACACTCAATACAGTGCCTGAACACATCATGTGTAGATGCTGAAGCTGTTGTTGCTGTCTTGCTATTGTGCTGCATTCACTACGAAGGCTATGTGGATATTGTGTGACAGTTGGAAGACTTCCAAGGCATGAATGGACATGAATCACCAGTTGAAAAGAATAACAACTGTGTTGGAAAATGTCTTGTATGAAAAGTTGGAGGTACAAGTCATGACATGGACATACAAGATCTGCCAGGGACAATTTCAGGTAGAAACGTTCAATAACCTTACTGAAGATTCTGTTGTGTGAGACTCTAACAGTGAACTGTCAAAATGACAAAACACACTTCAGCAGTTTAAAGTTAATACACATAACAACAGTGTTCTTTGCACTACATTGTCAGTCAACTCATGAACTTGACTTTCTTTGGCAACTGGTCATATTATATGTGTGACAGTGCATTGTGGATGAAACGTCATGCATATATGAATGAATGAATGTATGAATGCCTTTATTGTCATTGCATGTTCACATACAACGAAAATTAGCTGTCTCTCATAAAAGAAAACTGTTTCCATTCACTCTCTAAAAACACACACTCACATACACACACATAAAATAGAATAACTGTTAAATAAGGTAAAAAGTATAGGCTAAAGTGCATATGCAGTTATTGCACATCGGTCCATGGTGATGCAATTTAAGATAATTGCGGTGGTGGTGGGCGAGGGAGGGGGACTGGGGTGGGTGGGAGATCAGTTAGTGTATGGCTGAAGGATAAAAACTGTTCCATTATTCCTCATTTATAAATTATTGTGAATATATATTTTAGATGTACTCTGAGGAGAGAAATATCACCAGCTTTGCTTTGTGGTGTTTTCATTTTCCTAAACAACACTAAAAGAAACACACAATATGAGAGGAGGAACAGGAAGTAGATGGGGAAATAAATGTTAACAGCAGCAATGAAAGAGAGATGTTATGTGTTAGTACAATAATCGGATTAGTTGACATTGATCCAATAAGGCTGTTATCATATTTGTGGGTGAATGTATTATCAGTATTGCAGTTGTGCTTGTGGTCATACTAATACATACATAGCTGACATCATTGTTTTTGTGCTGTTGATATTTAGTAAACGGACTTTCCCTTGATTGTCTGAAGCATAAATGTAACTTACAACATATTTTACACGACTGCTCACGACTGTTTTTAGATGAAGGTTAATGTGTTGTAGTTTCCACTTATTTCACTACAGTGTAAAAATCAAAACCTGGAACCTCTTTAACGTAAGCAATCCATCACAATGAACAGCAGGTCCACTTTTAGTTTTGTTCAAGTTATTGCTGTGTTATAATACAGTGCAGACTTTGACAAGAACATTGACAAGAATAAAAGCTGACATGATGTTGAATGTGATGGATTACCTCACTGAAGCACATTTCAAAGCCTTAAAAGCTGATTTTCATACCATCATGAAACAAATGCAAAGCTGTGGTTTAGAATGAATATTAAAGCAATAGTATGCTAAGAGATCTATGAGTAACACAACTACATATCTACTACCATAAAAAAGCACCAACTATACCACTATTTATAAATGTAAAAAAAGGTTAAAATTTGAAAGTTTTTAAAATTTTAAAATTCCTTAAGAAAAGTGGTTATGATATGAAAAAAAGAGAACGTTTTTTCAAAATTATTTTGTAGGTTAAAGACACAAGCCAAATGTATTTATGTAGCGCATTTTAACAACAAGGCATTTCAAAGTGCTTTACATAAAAGATAAAATGCATCAAGACAGAATATAAAAGGACATTTAACATAATTAAAAGTGTTACAAATTAAATTAAGCTGAAATGGAGTAAGACAGAAAAACTGCAGAATAAAAAGTTACAGTGCAAGGCAAGGACTAAAGCAAATATATGTGTAGTAAGCTATGGAAGTTAGTTGAAAGTTAGTGTAAAATGTATTAATAGTGTAAAATGAATTAAACGTTAGTGTAAAATTTGATGAATAAATGTATGATCAAAAATGAAGTTTTTGCATTAAGGATATTATATATTGTCTTGCTTACTATGACCATTGTCTACAAATAAACAATGTATTGTGTCAATGTAGTCATAATGAGCTGCATCCTCAGCTACTCCCTCTCTGTAAAATCAGGATCTGTTTGTGTTGTAGTGGTTTCTATTCCTCTGTTTTGTGGAGAGTAATTACTATGCTATAATTGTCCCTTATACTTTGTGTTATTATGCAGTTATTGAAATAAGACAGCAGCAGTGTAACATAGTTAGCAATATGCTGAAACATGGTTCTCTATTATTATGGCTATGAATCAGAAGCTTTTTTTACTCTTAAAAAGTTAAAGTCAGATTATTAAACTACATTGTGTTTAATCTGGGGTTCTTCCTCATGGTTTGACTCGTGGAAATCTTGCCATATGTTGGAAAATCATGTATTTGCAACATTGTGGTCACAGTTTGTAAAAGCCCTCTTTTGTTTGAACATGACATGGAATAGGTCCTCTGCCTCTCTGGCCTCTGTGAAGGCTTTGTGTAAATCACAGAGTCAGAGCAGCTCTCTGCTGAGCAGCTTGATGCAGGGCTAACATTTTCATCAGAGTGTGGTGGGTCGGTGGCCATTAGTGGTGGCAAATAAAGGAATGTCAGCAGCGAAAGGTGAGGAAAAGACATTTCCTCAATACAAGGTATGCTTGGCGAGTCAGGGGAGGTAAGGCGGGAGGAGAGAGTGAGGCGGGAGGAGAGAGGGCTGGAGCTGCAGCAGGGGTGACAGTGTGTGCGTGTGGCGTGATTAATGGCCGTTCTGATTGGCTGCGACAGGGCCAGGTGATGCTGGTAGGGTAGGGTGGCGGGGGTTAGGACGCACTCTCTGAGGACACCTTTTAAACAGCTGGCCAACAGCATCATGGGAGTTACTTGTGTGTGTGTCACTGTGAGTGAGTAATTATGCTGAGTTGCATCGGGTGCTGTTATGTCTTTTTCTCTGTCCTGTGACATTATTTTCTCTTTCCTGCCGTTACTGGCCTCCTTTCCAGCCCCCGGCCACTGACACACTCCATCTCTACTGCAACATACTGTCTCAGTGTTGCAATCCCCAAACTGTACAAGTGTGAGGATAGATTCACCCAGGACCTGAACACTGGAACTAAACTGAAACTACCTGAGTCTAACTGAAATTAAATGAACTCTTAATTAGGGCCCAAGCACTATACAGTGCGAAGGCCCTATTGTAATCGTAGAGATTATTATTATTCGTCTGATGGAACAAACGCCTTTTTGACAGCCTAAACGTGCTCCAAAACTCACGAAAATGTGCACGCACATCAGACCCGGCGAAATATTGGATATTTTATGGTTCGCCAAAATGTCCATCGCAAAATGGCTCAATAGCGCCCCCTAACGAATATAAAAATGTGACAGATTGACGTACATGAACGTACTTTGGTATATATATATATATATCATATCCAGACGCACAAAAAAGTCTATGGGGCCCATGACGTCACTCCAACAGGAAGTCGGCCATTTTGAAAAATATGTGCGAATTTCCTTTGCCATGAATTCGATCCTTCGCCAAAAAGCAGGAAGTCCTTATAACTCCTACAGACATCGTCCGATCTACACCAAATTAATCACGCATGTAGAAGGTCCAGCCCTGAACACGTCTATGCATCAATACTGTGTTAGTTCCATAGCGCCACCTACTGGATACTTGTGCCATTTTGGCGATTTCCACGCCCCGTACTTTAACGAACTTGTCCTAGGGATTTTATCCGACCGACTTCAAATTCACTCAGAAACGTCTTGAGACATTGGAGATGAAAAGTTATCAAAAACTTTCTGATTAGGGATTCGGTTTGGGCGTGGCGGTGCCGACAATTTCCTTTGCCCTTCGATCCTTCGCCAAAAAGCAGGAAGTCCTTATAACTCCTACATACATCGTACAATCTACACCAAATGAATCACGCATGTAGAGGGTACCGCCCTGAACACGTCTATGCATCAATACTGTGTTAGCTCCATAGCGCCACCTACTGGATACAATAGCGCACCCTAGAAAATCACAAAAAAATTGAGCCCCTCAACTCAGATTGACATAGATAAATGAAATTCTGTACACATATGTATCATGTAAAGACGCACAAAAAAGTCTCTTGGACCCATACCCTCACTCCAACAGGAAGTCGGCCATTTTGAAAAATATGTGTGATTTTGGCGATTTCCACGCCTCGTATTTGAACGAACTCCTCCTTTTAGAGATTTAATCTGACCGACTTCAAATTCACTCAGAAACATCTTCAGACATTGGAGATGAAAAGTTATCCAAATCTTTTTGATTACTGGTTTGGTTGCTTCGTGGCGATGTGAGGAATTTTGATGTTTCGCCATTAAACAGGAACTGCTGGCCAAATGGGGGTACTGCACCCCGTAGAAGATTAAGGAAATTGAGCCCCTGCCTCCAGATTGACATAGACAAACGGAATTCGGTACACATATGTATCGTGTAAAGACGCACTAAAAAGTCTCTTGGACCCATACCCTCACTCCAACAGGAAGTCGGCCATTTTGAATCGAATTTGTGATTTTGGCGCTGTTTGTTGCCTTTTCACTTAGAAGATGCGTCGCGGCAAGTCTCGCTCATTAGTGGCGGGGCAGGGGAGCTTGGGCCCGGTCATCGTTTCTTGCAGCTTTAATTGCAATGGTTTTTCCTTTTCTGCAGCATACACATCTGTTTTATAAATCACATGCTAATATACTCTATTAATACCCAAAGAGGAGAAATTCTGGTTTCATGATGATCAATCAATTGGAAAGCTATTGGTTTTCTCTGTGAAATCATTGTTCTATCATTGACTGAAATCCGCAGTGAAGGCACAGCACAAGAACAACATAGCTATCCATCTCATGTCTTCTCTGTTACAATGTTTTTTGTCATTAAGTATATAGTCAGATTTAACCCTCACATACTGTTCATATTCTGACTCATAATTAGTTTTTTACACTAATTTGCATTCATAAATTCACCATCAGCCATTAATAAATGTTTGATTAATCCTTCTGTTTGATTCATCTCAAAAATTCAAAAATTACATTCACAATCACTATTGTATGGTCCAGGAGAACATTTTATAGAATATGATGAATACAACATGTTGAATGTCGATTTTTGAATTCTTTTCAATAAACACAGGTCAAACTTGCATATTCATTTGCATATATAAAAATGTGTATCAGCTGCACAAAAAAAATTTAAAAAGCATTTTATTTCCATTTTTGTTAACTGTGTGTCACATTTTTACAGTTCTCAAATATTAAAAAAAAAACAGTATGTAAGGGTTAAAAGAGTTTCTAAACGTACTTACCTGAGTACGTCAGTCAGTGTAGATGCTACATGGTGTGGTCCTTTCAAACATGGCATATTTAATATTGCTGCTTCATCTTTCTCTGTAACTGATGACTTTTTCTCATTCAGACATAGTTATTTTTGTATTGCTCAATTCAGACATGACAGGACATTTATAGAAAGAGCTACTTACATGTATGATACTTGGGCCTGCGGGAGGTCAGGACTATATGTTGTGTCATTTAGTTCTTATTTTTTCATGGGATGTGCTCTCCAGGTGGAAATTGTTTTTTATAGAGAAAAATCTGCCCAACAACTTCAGACCATCTCTTCCACAGAGTTTATTCAACAGATTGTATTTACTGTATGTATTACAGGAGTTTTAGAAGGCGGAACACTTCATGTCTCTGCATGGTCGACCTTGTGCTGCTGCTGCCTTCACGTTAATCTGACAGCATTCACTTCAGACGTGTGTTGTGTTGTGAAACTGTTACAGGTCTGACCTTGTGAGATTGCAACAGTGACTTTCATGTGGAAGTGACTCGGGTGCTTATTCAGACATGAGACCGACATGTTGAATTGCCATCAGATTAACATAATATGCTGCATGTCTGACAGAAGCTTTAAACAGGAATACACTGTCTGTCCTTGCCTTAGAAGATACAGAAACCAGCCAAAGTGTGGTTACATTTAGTCTCTGTACCCCTGGCTGCTCAGCTGTCAATCAAACAGGTACATGCTGGTTTTTCTTTTCAGTAATAAAAATATAAAAATGTATGAAAATGACTTTTGACTGCAGTTAGGGATGACTGAAATGATTATAGTTGCCATTTATATGCCTAAAGCATCAGTTTTCCTCTTCATTTTTGTTCTGATTGTTCTGTTCATTTTAACTTAAACTTGTCAATGTCACCCAGCTGTCACAGCTGTCCAACTTCTCTGTCTCTTTCAGCCTTCTATGTCTTCTTTCCTGAAATTACAGCTCCTCTCCTCCATTCTCTCATTACTCCATAACCTGCCTTCTATTTCTGTCCTCACTGTTCCACTATTTTCCCTCATCCTACTTTCTATTGGTCTGTGTTGATTTCTCATTTTCCCTGATTCTGTATTTTCCTCCCCAGACTCTCCTCCAACTTCCTCCTCTCTCTCAATTCACTCCGCTTCCTTCCTTTCTTTCATTTCATCCCTTTTTCTCCTCTTGCGTTCTTTGCTACAGTGAGACGTGTAGATATTATTCTAGCTGAGGCCTCCCATGCATGGCTTCCCTCTATTCAAATGCAAATGACGTGGGCCAATTATGGCCCAGCATGCGGTTATGTCTGTGTTTGCAAGAGCACATTCAAAGGCACATTGTGTCGGGGGAGATTTGAGTTAGCCAGCGTAGCATTCCCTCTGGAACTGCCAGCGGCAGATAAATTAGGACCTCAGGCTCACAAAAGCAAAATAAATCATAATATTGGAGCGTCACTGACCCATATTTGTTAATGTGGGTGCTCATTGCCACCTATATTACTGCCATTGTGAGAGCGCGTGTAGCGGGAACTGGGACTGCTTCATGGCTGATCGCACCAACAGAAGGCATTCCTGCTTTCATTCACATGGATGACAGTGGAATCAGTCTTGTGGCTTTGTTAAGGCTTCACACATATCAGCAATTACACTGATATGGTGTATTTGTTCAGTGCTTATTTAGAGAACAGTGCATGTCTGTAAATAGACATATCCTGCTGCGGCATTCTAACACTAACTTGAGAAACAGTGTTTCTTATATGGATACATTCATGGTGAGCAGAGGAATTAGATCTAACCATCACTCTGGCTGTTGTCTCCTGTTAGTGGTGAAGTAACAATCTCCAATCTTATCGACAACACCTAATCTAATTGTTTTTTAGAGGGTCAAGCCCTTCTAAAACAGTCTATATGAGCTTTTTCTCATCTGGTGCTGTTATCATTAACACTGTTTGTCAGCAGCTTCCAAAGCTCATGCTACTAACAACCGGGGCTGTTAGCTAATTCAACCCGCCAACTTCATTCAAAACTGGAGTCAAGTGATGCGATGTGGTGAGCATCACAGCCTGTGACAGGTCAAAAATAACATCAATCACAAGACGGTAAGGGAAACATTTCAAATGAGTGGACACAGCCTGGTCTGGCCCGCCCCCAACACAGCAGGTGGTGCAGAAGACAGAGACAGGCACACAAAGCACAAAAGATTAATGTGGTGCAGAGGTCAGAAGATTAAAACATGACATTGAATTATGATTATTTTAATTTTTAATCTGCAATCCAACCAGCATGTTCTTTTTTTTAACCCAGAACCAAACAAGGGAATAAAATTCATCATTCTTCATTTGCACATCTACAAATGTCTACTCATATCTTCACTGGCAGCCTGACAATGTAGCTCATGTAGGATGTAGCTCACATTTGAGTTCAAAAAGATGAATTAGACATGATGTATAGGAAGTAGTTTATTTGTTTGTTTGTTTCTCTCATTCTGTGATTATTTAAAAAGAATTCATCCTGATATAATGAAGGTGAATGGAGTTTTGCATGGTGGCACGATTCACATAGATGTAGATGTGAATGTGATCAAGTGGCAGCCTTTTCAGTGCTCACTTTGCTTCAGTGTCAGCTTGGATAGACTCCAGCCTCCAATGACCCTGGAATGTGGGTATAGATAAATGTTATTGTAGCTGTAAAGAGGTATGACAGCTAAATATAAAATACTCTCTAAACTCTCTAAACTGTTTTTTGGGGTTTTTTTCTCTTTTTTTTTCAATGAGAGGGAGGGGTGAGGTGTTAGACATTGGGCACCATGTCACCATCAGCCCTTTCTGTTCCAGGAAGATTATTTATGGGCAGTTAGGGCTTCCCCTCTGTCCCACCACATGATGGATAGCTGGGATGTCACACCATGTCTGGGCCTTTTCCCTCTCACTGCCAAGGGCCATGTCGCTGCCTGCTATTTTTCACAAGCCACTTACTCTGACCTGGCCCAGGAACTTGCATCACCATATGTGAAGCACTTTAGGGGCCAGCCTAAAACCATTAACCCTCATGCTCCCTACATGTTAACTTTTAGCCTGTCTGCTCAAGCATCGCATTAGCTGATTTAATAGCCACTGAATCCTGCTCACCTGGGGGTAGTTTCCACAGGTACTGGCTCAAAATCCAGATTTTGTTGTTGTTGGCTTTTTTTTTCAACTACCTTTACAGTGGAAGATTTAATGAAATATGTAAATGGTAATGTACTGCACTTATACAGCGCTTTCCTAATATTTTGACCACTCTAAGCTCTTTTACACTACATGTCACATTGACCCATTCACACACATTCATACACAGGATGACAGGAGCTACCACACAGCAGGATGCCAACCTGCTCATCGGGAGACTAACCATTCACAAACATTCATTCACTGTTGACGTAGCCATCTGGAGCAATTTGGGGTTAAGTATCTTGCCAAGGACACATGGTTCTGCAGGAGCTAGGAATCAAACTGCCGATATTCTGATTGAAGTGCTCCAAGTTAATAAAATACTGATATATTCATGTCTCATTTATTCACAAAAAAATCTTAATGTTGTTCGTTTCAAGGAGAATTATCTTAGCATTCATTCATTTCAGGCTGTAAACCAGCTGGGATTGACTGACCAACCTAATAACTGTCCAAAAACCCTCTATCAGTACACCCCCAGTGAATACAGCAAGGCTCCCAGGATATGCTACCACTTGTGAGCATCTACATTGTCTTGCCATTCTAAATGCACTTCACAGCTGACTTCCATGACTACAAGGAGCTTTCAATATACATTTATTTGTATATATATATAACATATTTATATGTATAACTGTATGGAGGATCCTTGGTGCCTTTCCACCTTTTTTTCCAGGTCACAGCTCACTGATTTGAACTTTGCCTTCTGCAACACTTGCCTGTCACTGGATGTCTATAATTCTGTCTTGTGAAGAGTGATTTGCCTCTCCTCATAGAAAATGAATTTGCGGCAGTCTCCCCATCTACCTCTTCACATTCAGCGTTCTCTACCGAGGCCAGAAAGAGAGCCATTTGATTGCCTGGTGGCGGCTGCCAAGAAGCCAGCCAGACACAGTAATGTAGTCTTAAAAAGATACTAGACCTGGACATAAATAAAAGGTTAGACAATCAATCAGCGGTAGCTAGACAATACGTTTCAGTCCAAAATCAGACGATATTGCTACTGGGCTGCCACTTACTGAATGTATTTACATCTAGTGTTGGGGATGATTTATAATCCTGTTTAAGGTCTTATTTGGAATGCGCTTTATATGCATCTCTGTACCCCAGTATTGAGGGTGCTACCATGGAAACAGGCCACAAAAATAAGAGTAAACACAATAAGGTGTACACATGACTCAGTGCCTGAGTAATATAAGCAGATTGCAGCTAATTTATCATATTCAGGTTTTTTTTTATAAACAGTGTAGGAGGTTTTCTACAATGTCAGAAGGAAGAGATGTTTACAAGCACCGAATCCAGAACAGAATACTTCAACCATTTCAGTATTTACACAGTTTTTGTTTGCATTTATAGACAATCTGCAATGACATTGATACCACTAGAGCAATGTTAGTTTTACTCCTATCAATTTATTTGACCTTGAAATGTCTTATGATTTAAAAAAAAAAATTATAAACACAAGCCCTTATCCAAGAAAAATCTTCTCAAATACATTTGAGACCTGTTTCTACTGGTTTCTTGCATGATTTAATGGGCCAGCGTCCCAGGACATCACTGACTTCACTCAGTTTAGGTCCCTTGGTAAAGAAAAGTTAAATGAATTTCAGGACTTTTAGTCAGCGCCTCTAGCTTCTTCTGCAATGACGATGGAAATAGCAAAACCTGATCCAAAATCCCCAAATCCCATGTCATGCATTTCCCAGATACACCTAACCCTTTTTTAACTTTCATTTGTCAAGGGAGAGTCCACTCAGCTGCCTTTCAGCAGCAACACCTCTACCTTTATGCTAGTTGCTGAGGCAGAGGAGAGTATCAAACTATTCTCCATTTCCCTCCTTCTTGGATGCTCATTTAACATCATCATAAATACACTGTATCATCAATGACTTTGTCTTCTTCCTCCTCAACCTTTCCAGGATGTGAGGCTGTATTCATGAAACAAAGGTTACAGTATAGTAAACCTAGCTCTATAAGCACAGAAGCACAGACAGAGCCCTCTACTCGACTCTGTAGGCAATACTCTCCTCCAGTCACATTACCGCAATTGCCCAATGAAATGTGCACGTATGTAGCCAGCCAATCAGGACAGGTCTTTACAAGCCGTGAGGCACTCCTGAGAGTATGGACCTTGGAAAGAAGTTGGTTATGTCCAAGAGATAAAACCTTATGAACCTTATGAACAGACAAGGCATAGACCAAGATGCTTCACTGCATATGTCCTTGACACTCACCCCACTGAATACAGCCATCCATACTGCTGCACCGCCTGTGGAATGCACTCAGCCATGGTGTGGGAGGGTCCTTACCAGCTTGCCTATGAGCTTGGGAGAAAGCAACACACCACCTATTGAGTTCACAACCTGGGTGTAAATGTCAGATAGTCAGTTTTGGAAAGTTATAAAAACGGTCTGACAAATGTACTGGCCCCTTAATGCTGCTGGTGAATATCTTTAGACATTATATTAATATTGTTAATTATGAATTAATATGAACTGGTTAAGCTTTTAAAAATGTGTTCTCATGTCCGAGAGATTAGATGATAGTATAGGAACAGTATGAGCCTGAACCCAACTCAACCCAACTAAGAGAATGGATCTAGACGTCTCTGCAACTGCCCATGTGAACTGCTTCCATCTTCATTTGTAGACACATCAATTTAACATGATAGATTTTTTTTCATTCATCTCAATATGTGGATATTTTTGACAACCCTCAGAATATTCTAGCATTAGCTCGTTAGTTGTTGATAAAAGTTACATAATACTTGGTATTGTGGCTTTGTTGTCAGGCTCAACGTCTTCAAAGTACAATTTGCAATGTCATCCATAGCAAGGTCTAACTTGGCTTTTATCTTAGAGTGAAAATGGCAATCAAATATGAGACTGAACTCTGCACTGCTTCATAAAGAGAGCTGTGAAAGAAGATGGTTATATTTACATAGGTCAACTCGCTCATTTGGTCAATGGACCTGCTTATTTATTTACACCGGAGCTCACTTCTTCATTGGTAGTAGTAGTTTTTTTCATTTAGTACCTGACCTGAAATCAATTGACTCTCCAGCAGATGTAAGGAACGTGTAGCAAGACCTTGAGGCATCATTGAAGTGCACATTCCTTACGTATATTCATAGTGGCTCTCGTCAGCTTCATTAATAGATCTGTGGAAGAAAAAAATCCTGTCAAGGGACTTTTTGTGTCGTGTATGATGAGTCTTCATGAGACAAAGATAAAAAACTTGGTGGATACTGCCCTTGATTCTGTCTCTCCCTCCCTCCTCTTTCACCTAACTGTCACGCAGCCTTGTACTTTTCGTGTGGAGGCTTGACAGCCCACATTTTGTGCTGGACTGCTGAGATGATGAAAGGTTTAGGTGTTAGCCGGCAGATGTGGACTTGCTGGAGGACATCCCGGGGTGGTGACTGTGTTGTGGCTTCCTTTATTCATGATTCGTCTCACCTCTTACTGCCAGCCATTCTCTCTTTCCTGTCTTGTTTCCTTTCCTGTTACCCTTGTAAGTATGTTTGACTGTATGTCATGCTCACCGTGGGGTGAAACAGCTAAGCGTTTGCTCCCTTTTCCTTTCACCCCATTAAAGCATCATTTTGATCCTCGTCGATACCGGGCGGAAAGAGATGTCTTTGGCATTACAGTAAACTGCTGGCTGTTGCAATATTCATGGGTTAGAGTGTAGAGTGTAACAGGAAAGCTATCGCTGTAAATAGTAACCGCAGACCAAGGGGAGTCTGGCTCGACTGGATTTCCAATTCACAAGTCCACTGTTTCCTTTTGTTTGCTTCATTCCCCCCCCCCCCCCCCCCCCCTCCTTCTTCTTTTGTTCACTCTAAGCACTACTGACATGTCGTCTTCCCTCTTCTGCTTGCCTGCCAGGAGCAGAAATCAGCTGATATTAGCTCATTTTTACACTTCGAAGACAAGTTGATTTTCACACTGTGCCTGTTTTATGAGAAGTCATTGTTATGAACAAGCAGCTCATGTGATTAGACAATTAAAATGTGATCAAATTGGGCTAAGATCTGACATGTAGTGTTATGGCAGTCTCTCTCTCACTTCCTCTGAGTCTGACTCTTATTTCTTTATATTTTACATTTAGTTAGTAATATAGTGTGTTGATGATAGCTAAGAATAAAGATAATTGCGATAAAAGCTGAAGAAGCAGGTAGATAGGCTGGGTAGAGGTTGAGAAATGACTCTTTGCACCATGTCTTCAATCTATTGCAGTTGACCTAACATGCTTATGAAACAAACAGCAAACAACCAGTAAAAACATTCAAACCTCACTGAGTTGAACCTCAATATCACAATTACCATTCTGTTCCACGTTGTAATCGGCTATGATTGGATAATCAAAGAAGCTGAGTTTTTTGTTTTTTACCAAATTATTTTATTATTTATCAGTTGAAAATGTCTGCATGTAGGGTTATTCCTCATCCTTTCATATGAGAAATCCACACGAGAAGACCAAGCAGGGGCACAGTGAGGACAGACAAAGCTGACACCATTTATTCAGAATTTACATTTCCAGTAATCAGCACCATTGCTGATTTTTCTGTATTTCCTCAGAATTATGTTTAATGTTGTAATAATCTAAAGAGAGCAACAAAGAAATAAAGGATGAAGAATTTAAGACAATTTTACCCATGTGAAAATGATTCCATTACGTAGTGTGAGTGTATTTTTTTTATTATAGAATATAATATCCTTTATTGTCATTGTACAACAGGTGTCACAACGAGATTGGTACGGGGTCTCTTCCCATTGTGCAAAATAGTCAAAATAAAAAATAGTGCAAAATAAAGTCAGAATAAGTCAAAATAAAAACCTTAGGGGTTATTTGCAGATACATCATCAGCAGATGTTGAATATTTTATGTATTTCTTTTTTTTAATGATTTATTTTTGGGTATTTTTGCCTTTATTTGACAGTAAGTGGCATAGAGGCCAACAGGAAACAGGAAGAGAGAGGGAGGAGAGTGACCTGCAGCATAGGTCCCTTGCCAGAATGGAACCAGGGACGCTGCCATTATGCAGCATATAGTATAGGTCAGATATACCTTTGAGTTACAGATGCCATCCAGCTGCGTCGATATAAGCTGACAAATGTCCATATTAGGAGGAGGTGGGTTAGGTGGATGGCTGGATATATAGATGGCAAAAGGTAAGCTAAGAGTAAGCTGAAAGAGGCTGCTGTTCACTTCCTGTTTCCAACTACCAGTGTCATGTTTCCAACCGAGAGTCAGGACAGGTTTTTACTGTTGCCATGATGACCAAAGTTGAAACCTTAAGGAAATAGTAACTTTATCTCACACTTGGGTCATTTTGACCCAAACCTGACCTTAACATTATAAAACATCATTGGTTTTTAACAGTGATTTGTAGTGTGATGTGTTGCACAATGCTGCTCTTCATAATAGATATTTGATATTTGATATTTTACCAGCCTTGAATCTGTTTGTTAACTTTTTCAGGTTTTTATAATTTAGTCGTAGTAGTTCAAAGTTGTTCAAATGAAGTTCAGTCAGGCTCTTTTCAAGGTCACTGCAATATTAAACATCGCCTGTATCTGATGTTAATTACATGGGCCCCTGCCTTCATTCATATAGTCTATTAGAATAAGTAAATGAGTAATGTAGCCATTCCAGAGTGATTATTTTAAATGAATTGCAATTAAGTGAATATTGCACATGTTATTATGATAGGACAAAGGGCAGTTCATGTAAAAGCATAACAGTTAAAAGATGAAATATACAAACTTGCATTAAAATGTTTTTTTTGTATTATTATTTCTGTTCCGCTTCCGTTCTGCTCCGTTTTTGTCTCGACCAGTCGGTGGGGTGTTGCTGTGGTTACAGGTCATGGACAGACACTGTGTGTCACTAACAGGGATTTAACTGAAATGATGCAAAACTAGGTGCTATCATGAAATCAAAGCATTTGATATTTAGTGTCACAGGACCAGTGCTGCACAGAGCAGATATTCTGCTGTAGCAGGCAAAAAACAGGCTGTTTTATTTCAGTTGGACTTTAAGGATGGAAGCTACATAATAAATGATTATCTGAACATTTATAGTTCAGTTACATGTGCCTGCTCTTTATATTTTACATATCCTATTATATACATTCATCCCCAAATTAAGGTGTAAAATTAAAATATTTTTGGTGTACTGTCATACTACTGAACACATATGACCTATATAATAGCCAGATATCTCATGATGACTATTTTATATAATACCACTTGGGCAATGTGCTTTTATTTCCCAGGAGGGATGCCCCGTTAGCATGGAAGGCTAACTTTGACCTTCAAGGTGTTACCCTCAAATGATCACACACATACGCATGCATATCAGCGCATATACAAGCTGCCCTCAAGGGAGAGAAGTCCCCAAACTCCCAGGTTTCTGTGGCGTGCCTGGAGGATGTAAACCTGAGCGATGAAGCTGCAAATCATGGGCACTGAGGATTCCTCCAAAATCACTGCAGCTGTTCACATATATTGCTTTGATATTACAGTTCCTTTGATGCAGCGCCCTCAGGACTTGGATTGCATTTAGCCTTCAAGAAGGCTGAAAAATCTCCAGCTCCACTTTTAAGCAGAGACAGTGGCCTGGAACAGCATGATCTATGTCTCCAGGGCAAACGGAAGAACATGAAGCCGGCAAATGTTACAGCAAAATAAAAATCTATAAGGTACAGACACTTTAAAGGCTGTAAACAGACCTTTTGTATATGATTCCACTTGGTTGTTGAAATACAGCCTTGGCCTTAGACATTCAATTTACCAAAATTGACCAATGGTATGTCCTTTGTTCCCTTCGAGAAGGAGTGTTGAAAAGGTTAGAACCCAGACAATATTCAACTAAAAATACACTTTTTAAAGGAATTAGAAACTCCATTGCTCTTCCTGGGCAGGCAGTCTGAATGGGCAGTACATAAGGTGAAAGGTGTTTTCTCTCCGGTCTGAAAGGTTGCTTCCTTTGTGTGCACGCAACACTTTTTGTAACTTTGATTTCAGCAACAGCTCAATTATGTGCATTAACTCTGGTGGTTTTTGCCAAGCCATTAGGTGCCTGCGTTTGTCTTTTACAAGGCACGCCATATGGATTTTATTGATCGTGAGTGGGCTTAACAGAACACTTTAAGACCCACATAAACATTTACTGTAACAATGTACCCATTTGGACTGGGGAGCATTTATAATGCAGTGCTGTAAATCTAAATTAGTCTAAGTGTCTCTGTACATATTTCTGCCTATGCAGCTCATCTTGATGTTATTTGTTCTGGAAGCGTTTCAGCAGCTATGATTAGTCTTGATATGTTGTAACTTACTTCTAATGTCTGCTAACCTACTTCCTGCTGCTGGCAAAGACTGGTGTGTACGGAGGCCCATTCCTGCCAATAAATAAGAGAGATAAATATAATTCTGATATAAAAACGCTGTAGTTACTTATAATGATGATTTCTTAAGACATTATCATGACTTAGTATTTCCTATTTATAACTAGCCTAAGTCATAGTAAGGTAGTATCCTGAAATCATGATTTCATAACAAGATAAATCATAATTACAGCTAATCATAATCATGACCTAGCTAATACTTACTATACAGTAAAATGTCATTTCATTTAAATTCTGTTTCCTCCTAAATGTATGAGGGTAAAACATTTACTAAGTAACTAGAGGTAGACGCTGTTCAATATGTGAAAATTAGGAACATTTTTTTAATTTTTAATTTGTATTATTCCATTCATATATTTGCAGTATTCTGTCATGTATGGTCCTCCACACATTGTGGAAATGGACATCTTCACCAGTCTTCCAGCAGGCTCTGACTAACAAGCCTTTGACTCGCATCCTTCAGAGGAGGCTGCAAGGTCAAAGGCTTTGTTTCTGCAGGGAGTCTGAGCTGATGTGAGGTGCTGTGGACCGTATCCTATTCTACTGTTTCTCTCTTTACCACATGGGTCTCATCAAGAGCACTCTGTTAAAGCCTGCAGAGGCAATGCTTTTCATTGAAGTGTGTGTGTGTGTGTGTGTGTGTGTGTGTGTGTGTGTGTGTGTGTGTGTGTGTGTGTGTGTGTGTGTGTGTGTGTGTGTGTGTGTGTGTGTGTGTGTGTGTCTATGTGTGTGTTACCTCATTGGGACCTTTTCCAGTATAAACATCGACCTTGTTGGGGCCGCTATTCCTCATGGGGACCAAAGCACTGTCCTAATGAGGCAAAATATTGTTTCTGAGGTACTTGTTAAGGTTAGGGTTAAGGTGTGAATTGGTTATGGTTAAGGTTTGAATTTAGGTTAGGCAGTCCACAATGAATAGAAGTCACTGCAATGTCTTTACAAGGATAGCTGCACGAAAGTAAGAGATGTTGGTTGATTTCTTAAAGGGGCGCTCCGCCAATTTAAACCCCTGGCTCTGCTAGAGCTACTGGGGTTGTTGAGTTTGAAGATGGGAGAGATGTGTGAGGCAGGAAGGGTCTAACACATTCCATTTTCATTATGGAAAGCCTGAGCCATACTATGAACAGTCAGGATGTCTCTGCCTCTTTCTTAACTGCTTCATTTGTTGACCATTAATTTAAAAATCTCTCACAACTTTTTGGGCAGTACGATATTACACTAAACATTATTAGTATGAAATGACCTCTTTGTACTTCCACAGACTGTGTTCCCTTGCTGAGCTGCAGTGACAGGGATAATGACACAGAGAGGAAATTGGCTGTTAAAAGCACTAACTTTGGAAGACACCCACATCATTAGTCTAAACTAAACTTTAAAATGCACTTTTGCATCTAGATCTTAAAATCATTTTTAGGAGGGAATCTGCTGTGGCCCGTATAGACAGCTCCCAGTAATGAGGCTGTCCTTACTGTTTAATACCAGGAACATTGCACACTTGTATATAGTATGAGGAATTTATGTATATTGTAGATTTATAGAATTACAGATTATTTTATTGTACATAGTATTTTATTTTATTTTGTATCACTTCACCATTACAAGGCTACTGCTGTGTAAATTTTGAATACCCCCTAATAAAAAAAGTTTACCTTTACCTTTTTAGTTTTTAGTTTTTTGGTATTGTTAGTATTGTTTTAAGATGTACTTCGAAAGAAATGTGGACTTATCCTTTAATCCTAGGCTTACATACATGATAAATACTTTTAAATGTCGTTTGCAGCAGTGAAATTAGAATATTATCCATACTTTACTGATTAAAGCACAGAATTTAAAAAAAAAAACCTGTGATATTATATTGGAGAATGAAATCATGTTCACCATCACGTTGCACAATTGGTGACTTTGGTGGTACCAAACTCCTTTTAAAAGTAATATCTGTGTCACAAGTGGTGTATTTGCCTTATTTACTGTACAATCTTGTCTACCTCTAATTCTTCAGAGACACCACTGATTTCTTTTTTTCCAAGACTGTGTAACGTGTTAGGTACTGACGGTAATTCTAAAGCATCTATTAAGAAACAAAGCTGCTCTGTGAGAAGTTTCTTCATCAGAGAGTTGAGTGTTTACTTTTACCGGAGAACCATTTAAAATATTCCAGCCTGAAGAATGACATCCTCATCTCAGTGGGAAGCATTTAATTGTGGTTGCACTTGAATGTAAGTTAACGTAGAAAGAGATAAGAGAGTAAGCAGTGTAGGAATGACTCACTGGTCTCCCTGAGAGACAAATTAGTGTATTTGACCTGGAAAATGAAACTAACAGCATATATAGTTTTCCATGCTGTGAATGAGACATACAGATGTGTCACAACTTTAAAGGCACAGTATGTTGCCTGCCTCTTATAGTCTCTCAATCAAAACAATAGCAAAAGATGGAGTTTGATGATGCTGTGAAGCAGCATGGGATCATGGGAGTTGTTAACTTCATTGTTAAGCAACCACCATGTCTGTTCATTGTTCAGCAGATTTTTACTAAAGCGGTATTATCCACACAGGTCCCCTCATTCCAAAACAAATAGGACTGTTTGATTAAATCTGGTAAAAACACCAAATAAAATAGTTCCATGTTAAACATCAGTGTTTATCCCACACTGTTTAGTGGACTCAACACATCCAGAGGGATTCTGTGTGACCTGAGCTGCTACTACTTGCTCAGCTGGTTTATCTGATAATTAAAGGTCCAGATGTTCAATGAGTAAAACACTTCATCCAGTTAAATAAAAAAAAAAAATGAATTAAAAATGACCAAGATCTAAAAAGTGTATCATAAAAATGTGCCTTCACATTGGATAAAATTGGCTTTTAGCAGACAACCACAATGCTGATGTACACACAAAGAGGATATGATGCCACACAGGCAACCAAATGAAACATGCTGTTACTTGATTAAGATTATGGATTTCTGTAGGTTTGAAAATTGTTGAGACACAGTTCAAAAAAGCTTGTGGTGGACGTGCACATCCAGAAGATGAATAAAAGCAGAAAAGTCAGCACACTGCAGCTCCCAATGCAGGTATTTATTAGTGTAGTGACTATTCCATAACTTCAGCCACTAGTGGCTGCTAATGGCTCTGATTGTTCAGACGTATACTGGATTACATCCAGTTGAAGAAATGATGTATTTATTTTCTTACCAAATGTCACAGTGCACACTTTCCACACACTTTATAATCCTTATACATAAATTACACAATAAAACAAAAACACAAAAATTGCCCTTTCGCTCCTGAGCACAGTCAGAAAACGTGTTGCCTCTCACCATCAGCGCACCTGTGATGACTGGCATGACCTTAAATAAACCCTTGTCTTTACCATGTCCCCCCTAGTGTTTTGGAGGAGCAGCACCCTTCAACCAAATCAAAACTTTTATCTTGTTTTGAGACACATAAAAAAAAAAAACATACCTCTAATAGTTTTTAGACATTTTAATGCAGAAAAGCTACATATTATTAAACCAGAAAGTTAAACATGAAAAAAAAAAAAAAAAAAGTCTTCCAAAAACATACTTTGCCTTTGTATGTGTCATTTCTCTAATTGCAGCCAGCATGTTACTCTGTCATCCTGAGGACACAATGAGGTGAAACCTGCTTATTAAACAGAATATGATGGATTTGCTTAGTGAACTTTACCTCTGGCATCTCTTGCCACACACAGAGGAGAATAATCCTGTCGCCCAATTTTCTACTCTTGGAAATGAGATTCCTGAAATGCTTGCATCCAGTCCACACTGGTAAAGTTTGTCGCTCTGGAGCTGCAACCTTCTTCTTCTTATTGTACAGCAGCATAATGAGGAAGACGTGCTTGTGGCTCGTCTCTTGAAACTGTCACGTGTGTCTCAGCAGACACTGAATGAGAACAATGTTGTATTCACTACTTTTATGTGATGCAGCTGTTTGTTCCTCCAGGCTTTTATGTGGAGTTGGACAAAATAATCGCAGCGGCTCTCCACACCTTTCTCTATGTTTGCATTAATGCATCTTTCATAAACCCTTCAGTTTGTTTGTATATGCGCTCTAGGCCTAAGTAAACAGAAGGAGAAAGATACACACGTGTGCTAAGTGGCCAAGGACTGGAAAGATGTGCAGCTGAAAGGCCAAACACATGAAAGTTTAATTGACCAATGTGTTGGCAGTTGATACAGTCATAAATGTCAAATCCTATAAAATTCAAGTCGTAAACAAAGTCAGCCTCATCAGCTTATTTGCCATCATTATCATTATTAGCTGAGTTTTTTGTTGTTGTTTGTTTTGTGTTAATTATTGCTGTGAACTCTGTTAACCCCCGCCATACTTGGAGTGTCTGTTGTAATTATGCATTCAACATCTGGGCTGTAATCCAAACTGTGCTGTGTGGAGTTTTACAGCATTAAAAATACAGTAGCACCTCGCTAATCTGAAGCCTGCAGGCATGCAGGTTGCTTGGAATAGTGAAATGCTTGGATTATTGTAATGCATTCAAATAGTTGGCCTGAGCTGAAGGTGGAGGCACACTTCAGGCTGCACTCACTGCATTTCTTAAACTGCTTTAAAGCTGCCACAGGTGGCTGCCAATTTCTCCCCAGATCAGCATGCATGTGAGGTGGTGTGAGAGCAGCTGTAATATTCTCACTGTGATCTGCTGGATGTTTGAACACTGAGGTTAACTAAACTTTAGTTTAGATGTCTTGCATGGTTTTGCTGCTGAACTTTGATGGACTAAACTGGTCTGCAGGGATCTTTTGTAATAATACCCATAAAGATGATATAGACCCGTGCATATTGTATTCATTATCTGGTAATATGTGTATCTTTATTTTATTTAATTGTGTTAAGGTGTTGTTCTTATCTTCCTGCACTGGGTTGGATACTGTTACCATTTTGGGCTCGTGCAAATAAACATGACACAACCTGACAGCTAATACTAATTCTCCTGCTACTACAACAACTGTACTAGCTCTACTACTGCTGCTGAAAAATACAATAAAAACTCATAAGTACAACAGAAATGTCTAAAATAGACACAGAGATGTAAACAGTCACACACTCATTAACCTGACTGACACCTCAACATTTCAATCTCAAGTTACATACAGCAAGCAGTAGCAGAGATCCACTGCAATAATGTCTCAAACTGTTACATCTCTCTCTCTCTCTCTCTCTCTCTCTCTCTCTCTCTCTCTCTCTCTCTCTCTCTCTCTCTCTCTCTCTCTCTCTCTCTCTCTCTCTCTCTCTCTCTCTCTCTCTCTCTCTCTGCTCGATTAGGAGTTGATGGATTTATAACCTCACACTCCACAGAGCGTGTGATCATTGTGTGTGATGTGTGATACACTGTATGTATGTGTATCTTTGTAAGGACCAGTGTTTGTAGCTTGGGAGTGAAAATGTTTTGGCCAGTTTTCACTCATCTTTGGAATGGTTATTTTTTTGGCCTTTTTTGAGACTTGGATTTAAAATTAGGGTTGGAATTAGTATCAGATGGCAGTTCGGGTGAGAGTTAAGATTATACATGAGGTGCAGACATTTCACTGGCTCATGAAACTGTATCTTATCCCTAAATGCAGCAAAGCTTTGTCAGGATGTTACAGTAGGTGGGTGTGGATTGTGATCTCAAGGTAAATTAATGTTTGTAAAAAGATGAATTTCCTCAGCTTTGAACATACCAACCAAAACTGAACGATACACATTCAGCCAGCAATTGTATTGTTATCCAACAAAAGCAGTACAAGTATATTTTGCTTTGAAAAATGTACTTTTAATGAGAAATGACACAACAATGTGCAGCTGTTGGCTTTGTAATGGAGTTAATGGTTGTAAGCATTTTGGGTATTGAATACTGTGATATTCAGTTCTATTGAAGAGCATGGAGTGTGTGTGTGTGTGTGTGTGTGTGTGTGTGTGTGTGTGTGAGTGTGTGAGTGTGTGTGTGTGTGTGTGTGTGTGTGTGTGTGTGTGTGTGTGTGTGTGTGTGTGTGAGTGTGTGAGTGTGTGTGTGTGTGTGTGTGTGTGTGTGTGTGTGTGTGTGTGTGTTCTGCGTGTGTGTGCGTGCATGTTTTATAGATCCATACAGATGTCTCCATTGACTCTCTTACTATTAGCAGGTCTGCACAGTGACACAGTGTCAATCCTCGGCCCATTCCTAATGTCATCCCCATGTTGGACACATTGTGTGGACTGCATTATATCACACATACTGAACATACAGCTGTAATCTGTAGTGAATTAAAAAAAACCCACATTTTAAAAAAACACTAAATAACATGTGGTAGAAATGGTAGCACAGGTAGTTGTCAATGGTATCAGTATCAATAGTAGCAACAGTAGAACAGACAGCAGAACTAACAGGAAGTAGGGGGGAGTAGTGGTAATAATGCACTGTACATGACTATATGACTGCACTTTACATGAGCAGTCCTTTCTAAATTATGGCTAGCATCTTACTAGCCAGCATGTCTGGGCTAATGAATCAATGCATTTTTATTCTATGTGTCATATAATGTGGTATAAACACAAGTATTGTACATATAATAGGAATCCATTTGAATGGGCCACTGCTTGCTACATTTCAAAGTGATTAAGCATCTCTATTTAACTGAAGAGTATTTTGCAAAGATGTCACTGGTCACCAGCAACAAATGGGCCATATGCATAACACATGCACAACACATTCAAATATTTTTGGACCTCAACATACTGTATATCAACTGTTCTGTAAGATAACAGTATACCCAAATCCTACCTTCAACAGAGCATAACATGACTTCATATCAGTCAAAAGCTATAGCATTCATTGTTGAAATTCCCTCTACAGAACTCTATAGAACATATTCTATGGAAGCAAGTCACAGAAATGCAGCAGGGGAGCTTTCAGTGGGCTTTATTTCTCACAGTGTGGGTATGATGTGGCACATTGTTGTCTGTATGAATACTATACACTATCCCTACTACCGATATATCGGTCAGCTGATATTATTGGCTGATATTGGTCTATCACAGATATACCGATGTGTGCCGATATAAAAAAATATAAAAAAATCTTTCATTCAAGTTTAATATACGTATGTATGTTGTTTTTTTATTCATAGATAATTATAATGATTAAATTCCCAGCAGTGTTTTTACTGCTTCAGAGCACTGATGTCATTTTGTACAATTAAGTTAATTGTTAGACTGTAAAATATAATTCCTTCATTACATATATTTGTCACAAGTGTTTGATAACCAGATTTGAGGCAACATTACAAAAAAAATGTGTTTTAATGTATATATTCTGTACATATAAAATGATCAGCCAATAAATCAATACGAACCTGATAGCGGTATCAGCATTGGTCCCTAAAATCCAGTATCGATCGGGCCCTGATGAATACCTAAACATGTCAAATGTGCTGCAGAATGTAATAGTTGTAATAATAATAATAATAATATTCTAAAATATATGAATAGTTATAAACAGGCTGAGGCTACAACTATTGTTAAATATCGATAAAATCACATCAAATGTGGTGTATATTTGGTGTATTATCACTCACTATCTCCAATCATATTAAATTAAAGTTATTATTCTGAATAAATGCAAAGTACAACATGAACTAAATGATCATATCTAATAACTGCACTAATCATTCTTATGACACACAGTATAGAGTATATTTATCATGTGAGAATGTAGCATTGTGTGAAAAATGAAGCAGGTTGTCCATCTTTTTTTTTTTTTTTCCCAGCCAATCTCTCCTCAGCAGGTTGTTGCTGCTGCAACCCCCCCACCCTGCACCCTGCCATCCTGGCTAGATAAGCTGACTGGTTGGGTGAGGATTGCCTTGATATCCTTCCCAGCCCCAAAAAATAGCAGTTTGTGTATCACGATGATGGGTTGTCACAGCTGAGTGTGAGAGATAGTGCTGGATGACAACATTGCTTCCAGAGCATAAATTGAGTTGGTATCGCTGTCCTGCGACGCTCTGATGCTGTGTGATGTGGGGCTTTTTCACAGGGGCAACTGTACCACTGCATTCATCATCTGATGTGACACAACTGCTTTTTATGATTTTTTCTTTTTTTTAACCAAATGGAAGGGCAGTACACGCAGTAACTGTTTGTAAGAATATGATGTCATGTCTGCTGTGTATTTGTCAGAGCTTCTTTTTCAAGACTTGGACCCTGCTCTACTTTTATCACATTCTCTGGTATTAAACCAGGATGGTATTTCAGCTGAATGCTTTTCAAGTCCTCAAAACATCAGCCTCCAAGACTCAACTTTCACCCTGCCAGCTAAGTTTGAATACCTAATTTTTCTGCTCTATTCAACCCAGAGCCCAAACATTTGGGCGTCTATTTGATGAGAGCAGTGATAGTCAGCAGAAACAGTGGCTGTGGTGTACGCTTTTGAAGCCTTTTGTAGCAGCGATGGATGGAAAAAAGAAAAGAAAAAAAAAACCTTCAGATCTCCCTGAAGTCGGACAATCAAAGGGGCCGATGAGCCGCAGGGCCTGACAGGGAAGTGAATTCATGGGGACAGGGGGGCTCAGGGCCACGGCAGATAGACAGGAGGCCTGAATCTCTGATCACACAAGCCCCGTCTCTTTAGGCTCTTTGACTATGAGCGGAGCACTTTGTCGACGGATTTCACATCACAGAGAGTGGCAGGGAAACAGAGCCACTGAAGAATTGATTTAAATGCTGTGAAATGCGAGGTGGGCCGCACGGGTGATGGTTGATTTATGAGATGTTGCTGTGAAGACAGGAGGTTGAATTAAAGGACTTTACTTTATGTGCTGCAGCGGATGTCTGTCTGCGTGTTGAGGAGTGTTTTTTGTGTGTGTGTGTGTGTGTGTCGGTGTCGGTGTGTCAGGCTCTTGAAACTATGTTGCATAAGTACGCAGGAGTGGAAGTCCCTAATCAGGCCTGGGCACAGCTTATATAAGCAGGGAGCCCTAAAGTACTGTACATGTGGGCCGAGTCATTAGAGAGCTCCATTTACAGTTTACAGCAGAGTCGCTCTGACAACAGTGAGCCTCACTTCATGATGAAGAGAAGAAATGTTCTACTTGTTTTTCCCCGACGCACCTCCATCACTTAGTGTACCACTCTCTCTCTCTCTCTCTCTCTCTCTCTCTCTCTCTCTCTCTCTCTCTCTCTCTCTCTCTCTCTCTCTCTCTCTCTCTCTCCTGCTGATCCTGCTCCACTTTGTGACACTTTCTTGTAAACCCCAGCAGCCTTTTTCCACTTTCCTTTTACATGAGTGTTCTTTAGGTTTAATGGTTCAAGACAGTATAGACATATGTGTCATGTAAACAACTCCACCTTTGCTGTGTCTTTTTCAGTTGACATAATGTCTCATCTGTCATATAGTTGCTCCACTGCTTTCATGCCTCCATTTAGAGCCTGTACCAAACATCATATGTTCCTCACAGACATGAGCAGCAGTGGGGATGCGTGATAAAGTGTGGACGTGTTTTGATGTTAGGAAATAAGACGTTGGTATATCTTGACAGACTAATGTACAATGTGCTGCCTGTCTGTTGCTCTTTAGTTTCCTAACAATGTTCTAGAAAAGTGTTGATGAGTATATCTTGGAAAGGTTGTGACCGATATATAGTCAAAGTGAAAAAAAATTAGAATTGGAATTGGTCTAAAAAAAGTAAAAGCTCCAGTAACACTTGTGGTATAGAACAACTTTAAATGGTAAATGTACTTCTAGAGCACTTTTCTAGTTTTTTTGACCACTCAAAGCACTTTTATACTACATGTCTCATTCACCCATTCACACACATTCATACACTGTTGGTGCAGCCATCAGGAGCAATTTAGGTTTAAGTATCTTGCCCAAGGACACATCCACATGTGGACTGGAGGAATCAAAGCGGCAATCTTCCGATTGGTGGAGGACCGCTCTACCTCCTGATCCACAGCCGCTTTATTATTAATAGAAAAACGTGTTATGACTTGCGGCCTTCATCAGAGTCATCATAAAACACATGTCAAACTGTATTTAAATAGGGCAGTTAAAACTTAGAAAAAAATGAAAAAGGTGAACAAAATATACAAACAATAACCAATTATGTACATTCAGACATGTATCAGCCAATGGGTTATCTACCAAGATAAGTTGGGTGTATGGTCATGTGACTTAAAGCCAATCATTATTCCAGACAGGCAGAGAGGTAAGGGGAGTATACAATAAGAGACATGGGTGACCCTATTTAAATACTATTAATGTGTTTTATGACCCAGATGAAGGCTGCAAGCTGAAACGTGTTGGTCTATTAATAAAGTTGTTCTATACTACTAGTGTTGCTGGAGCTTCTCCGTGCACCTTGGAAGTAGGTGAAGTTGTGCCAGAAACCTCTACTCTGCTTCTACAGAATTGCAATCGGTCAAATTGGTTCTAACCTTTCAGAGTTTCAGAGAAAAACCCATGATATATCACTTTTTTGGGGCCCAAAATGGTTTATTGTAAGGTTCTGATTTCCTCCATATAAAGAGATTAAATGACTTTTACATCTCAACTAAATAATATGAAGTTATCAGGAGAGTAAACGAGCCAGAGACCAAAGTGTTACCTTCAAAAATAATTTCTGGATAAATGTGAGAAAATTTGCAATTCATTTGCTGGACCATGTTTTCATTTAATTTCTAATTAGTTGAGTGGAGAATTGGTACATCTTTCCAGGGGCAGCAAATATGCCTCAACCACCTACTGTATTTAACAGTGATGGCCAAGAAATATTCTGGCAAAGAAACCCATTAATACCATGTCGATTTCACACTTCAGTTTAAACCAAACGTGTATATTAGTATGCTTTAGAGGCGTTGGTAGGTGGACCACACTAGCTTTTTCCAGACGTTATGTTAAGCTAAGTAGCTTCATATTGTACATACAGGGTTATGTACAATATGAGAGTCTTTTCTTCTCAAGAAAGCGAACCAGGATATTACCCAAAATGTCAGACTGTTTCTTTAACAGCAGCAGGTCACGGTTGTTTCTGCTACACATCAAATCAAGCTGAAATCCAATCCTGAGCAGCTATTTCCAAACTAAATCTGCTAGTAAAAAGTGGTGAGCTTTGGGGGAGCAGTCAGGCTGTACTAGGCAAATATTTTCTCTTATCATTCTCCTGGCCTTTGCAGTGTTGCTCCACATGACATAATATAAACCCGCTGAGACCTTGCTGTGCTTCATATCCTTTTTTTGTGCACTTAAGTGAATAAGTGCATCTGGGGACACAGTTTAAGTATTGCAGTGTTTGTGTGTTCCATGGGCAGAGAGCAGGTAGTGATAATTGAGATGATAGGCCGACTCTTTTCTCCGAATGGATAGAAAACAAGTCTGAAGAAGAGTGCACACACACTGCTGTTATTATTAGGATGCTGCTAGGTTCATCTGCCAGATGCCTTTGCAGTCTCTCCATTTGAGGCAATAATTGTGCTGGATTTCAAAAATGAATCATAACAAAACAGCCGTGCCGCAGCCTTTGCAAAGCAGAAATTGCATTCTTTCATCTTGCTGTATCAATGTGAATTGAATTTATTTGTTGAGTCTCTTTCTCTCTCATACAGTCACTCAGTCAGTCACACCACTCACTTGCCTCAAATACATCCATGTTTCACACTGATATGTTTCTGCTGTGGTTTTTGGGGGACTGTCCACTGATTGCAGTGACTCAGTTTCCACGTCTTACCTTAAAGGAACAGTCAGGGATTTAAAGGATGCTAAAATAAAATCAATATAAATTCCATCTTTGTTAAACGAGTGGCAAAATGATCACTTTTAATCTTCTCAGTCCTAAATTGTTTTGCTCTGTTTGTGTCATACCATAAGGTGTGGTGAGTCTGTCACATTTTCCCTATAATCTCTCTTCCAACTGCAAACAAACTCAGTCATTAATCTTTGTGTCACATTTAAACCTTCAACTTTTTATATTTGTAAAACCTACCTATAGGGTAGAAAAGTTATTTTTATTATACATGTGATATTATTACATGCAAAAATGATCCTGTACAATCTTTGGGTGTTGATGGAAGGAAGATGACAGCATGTTCCAGAACTGACACAGTGTATAAGTAGCAGCTATAGGAACTCTGACTCTGGTCCATTAAGAACAAAGGAGGAAGCAGTGTGATGTTATTATAGAGCAATGAGGCTGCTGTTCATGTCCTGTTTCCTACCAACAGACAGTGTTTAGTTTCTTCTAACCATGACCCCAGTAACTCCCTGACCTTCACCTTTTCTTTTGTTTTTTTTGGCTGTGCAGTCATGGAGATTTCTTCACATGTTGGTGAGTGTAGACCAGGGGTACAGGTAAAAATCACTGAGGTCCAATTAGTGTAAATGTCTTCAAGTGAAGGTCCAGAACATCATAATGTCTGTGTTATTTTTCAGTAGCTTGAAGTAGCATTGTAGTTCCATCAGCATCTGTGTCTAGTGGCTAGATTGTAGACTGTCACATTAATACAGTACAATTCATTTGTTAGTATTTACACTCTACTTGTGGGATTCAAATAAATGATAAAATAAATAAGAATACGGTAAATATATTTTCTGTTCTTACATGAAGTAAAGAATGCATTTTAAATAAAGTGCATTACAGAAAGCTTTTGATTGTGCTTCTTAAATAAAGTTCTTAGTTTTTAAAAAATAAAAAAGAATCCCTTTTTACTTTTAAACTTAAATTAAACCATAAACTTCATTTCACATCTAATAACTTTATAACAAAACATCTCAACACATATGAACTCTTTTCTCTGTGTGTATCTCACTGACAGTCCAGTCTCTCCACATGTCTGAATGCACAGATTTGATTGGCTGATTAGCGTCGCGTGATAAGATTCACTATGCACAGTGTTCGTTGAGTTTCTGAGGGCTGCTTCACTTTTACCGTAATATCTAAGGAAAGGTAGCTGACAGAATGTAACAATCCTCAATATTTCATTAGTCACAGGTCCGGGTCCGGATGGGACGGCGTCTGGGTCCAGATCTGGCTGCGGTCCACTTATTAATGACCTCTGCTGTACACTATTGAAAGTCTATTCTAAACAACTACTAGCAGTTCCTGTTTGCACAGGTGATACTAAAGTAAGGCCTTTAGAATGATTATAAGGTGAGAGCTGCAGTTACTGGGAGTTGTCTTTATTATTTCTGAGCTGATTAATGCATAGTTGTAGATCTTCTATAGATGTTGCTAATACCAGATTCCAGCAGTGTGTTCTGATCCATCAGACTCTGTTCTGTACACACAGTTTAAATCAGTAACATCTGAGTCACATAAACAGGTATAATTCTTCAACATGTTGACATGGTCCTTTGAGCATAGTCTCACGCTAATCATAGTATAAAATTATGATAATAATCAAATTGGACCAATAAAGCTGGTCCACATTCTAAAACCAGTGCTTTGTCTCCACTCTGATGTGATGAAAATGAGGAGATCTCACAGGGACACAAGAAGGAGAACACTCCCCTCTTTCTCCTCTCTCTCTCTCTCTCTCTCTCTCTCTCTCTCTCTCTCTCTCTCTCTCTCTCTCTCTCTCTCTCTCTCTCTCTCTCTCTCTCTCTCTCTCTGTGTCTCTCTCTCTCCCCCTCAGCTCTGTTGCTCCTGATTTCTTGGAACTTTTGCCTCTCTTTTGTCTCCCCAGAACCTACTGCCACATGAAAGAAAGATGAACACAACCTCCCCCACACCATGCCCCCTCTTCATCCTCCTCCTCCTTCACCCCTTTTGCCTTAGCTCTCCTTTTTCTTCTTCTGGGAGCAAGGAATGAGAGATGTGGTGAAAGGGAAGGATGGCGAAGACGACGGGAGAAATTGCCTGGGGCTCTCCCTCTTTCTCTCGCTCCATCTCTCTCTCTGTCGTTTCTTCTCTCTCTCCCCCACATGCCAAGCTGGATGCTAATTACTTATTAGATTGCAGATATGTGCAGCGGGGTAGCAGGGCTAATTAGGTTAGCGCCCTGCTAGAATGAAATGTCTTAATGCTGACGCTACTTACAGTATCTCCAACCCCACAACGCCACCTCACCCCACCTCACCCCAGCCCCGCACTCCTCCTCCTCCTCCGCTTCCTGTGAGCCCGGCCCCGTCTCCCTCCTCGACTCCTAAAGTAAGCCAACCTGAGTGATGGACAGTAGCTGAAGGACGGAGGAGAGAAAGGCTGCCTGGAAAATGCGGCTGACGTACGGGACAGACAGGAGGAGGGATGAGCCGGCCTCAGACGGCCCTAATTATCCTGCTGACCTTTCCAGCAGCAGAGGGAGGAGAGTACGAATAGCGAGCAGCTCTCCATGTGACTCAGATAGCATGCAGAGGCTCACTGCTCCTGAAGTGTTCAAAACTAACCTGCTTCAGTGAGCCTGTTTACATGTGACAACCCAGTGTTAGTGTGTTTGTTCATGTTTTACTAACCAGGATCTCTGCTGGCTCTGGACTGTGTGGAGGATGGAGGAAAAAGACAGATTCATAGGGAGGATGATGGGTTGGCCAGTTGGGTCAGTTTGTATCTATCAATACCTACATTTTTACTCATGATCACCTTTATCTTATATTTGTCATTAACCTTATTCAAGTATTTTTTTTATCCAGAATATCAAGGCTTGGTGAAACAAAGTGTAGAACATGCACATCCAAAAAACTTTCATAGGTGCTGCATCTATAATCTCACTAGTTGCTAAGAGTCAAATGAAAGATTTGACAATGCTTGAATATGATCTGCTGGGAGTGACTAGTACAGTGTGTCAGTCAGTTCAGCCCTCTGATCGGAGGTTCGATTCCCGGCTCCTCCAGTCTGCATGTTGATATGTCCTTAGGCAAGATATTTAACATCAAATTTCTCCTAATGGCTGTGCCAATGATGTGTGAATGGTTAGTCTCCTGATGTGCAGGTTGGTACCCTGTGTGGTAGTTCCTGTCATCAGTGTATGAATGTGTGTGAATGTTAGCTTCCTCCTGATGAGCAGGTTGGTACCCTGTGTGGTAGTTCCTGTCGTCAGTGTATGAATGTGTGTGAATGGGTGAATGTGACATGTAGTGTAAAAGTGCTTTGAGTGGTCAAAAAGACTAGAAATGTGCTATATAAGTACATTCTATTTACTATTTACAATTTGATCCAGACTGAAAATATATCTCAGCTACTTTTGTTGTTATCTCCTGACTTGTCATCTGCTCATCATATCTAACTAATATGATGCTTCTTGTTTTCAGTGTCCAGTGCTGAGACAGTTAGTTACATCATTGTCCAAGCCAGTATATCAGAAATGATCTGGTACCGTCTCCATGACGTCCATCAAGTGTGACGAATTTATGCTTTTCTCTATTTTATTTCAATGTCTATGAAATATCTTGGCTTTTTGACTTACAGACAAAAGCAGCTGTAAGTAGGCATCATCCTGGGCATTTTATACACAACCCGTTAGTCTGATGAGTTAGTCTATCATTCAGCTTTGTTTTATATTGAAACGGATACTTCTATCTTCTTCAGACACAGAGAAGAAAATCCATGCTTTTATTTTATCTGATGTAGATGAAAAAATAACTTTTTAATTCACAGTTGGTCCATATGTAGCAATCAGGCTTTTAACATGTGCCAAAAAAAATGGAGCATATTACTACTTTTAACTGATTTGTACGAGCTTGTTTAATTTAAAACAAATTTGTAGATTCACCTTCAACACTTTCCATAACTCTGGTCCATCAGTAGATCATTTTAGTGTTTTACTACCTGGAGACAAAAGCAAATCAGTCACATTATTACTCACTTTACTGACTTTCTTTTTAAACTATTAGCTATCAGCGTGCTCTGGTAGTCTACTGCTGACTACTGTCCTGGTTTCCTGTCATCTCTCTACTGTCCTTATCTAATAAAGACGAACAATGTCCCAAAAAATAATTTAAAAAAAACACTTTGAGCTACTGTACTGGTTATGTTCGTCTTCAGTTTGTCAGCTGTAGAAAGATTCAGTTTATAATAAAAGGGAACTTTCTTTAAAGGCTTCATGTTAAACCACCCAAGCAGTTTCTCCACTAACATCCCAAATTCTGCCTTATTTAAAGAGTGACTGAGGATTTACAGCCTGCATGTGTGAAATTAACTAAATTACGGTTTTATCTTTAAATAACTGAGAAATATCTAATTTGCTAAATGCTTTTCTTTAAGTGTCTATTTATGTTTAATCCAAAAAAATATATATATATATTTCTGCACACTGCTTCTTGCTATAAAGACATTTATTGGATCAATACATCAGTTTAATAATTTAATCTCCTGTAGATTTGTATTCATGCTGCTTGAGATTGTTCTTGAAGCCCCCCAAAAAGTCACATGACTCCATAAAATACTACAAAGTCTAGTGCAGAATTAGAAACACAGCATATATGTTTCAGGTCTGAATACAATGTATTCATATTTGAACAAGCTCTATACAGAGAATTATTTTAAACTACAGCTATGACAGTGGAAATACTGAGCAAAATATCAATTGTAATTAAATGTTTGCTAATAATTGGGATCAGTCTAGAATCCATTACTTAGTTAGATATGTTTTTTTTTTCTTCAGCTAAATCTGAAAATAGGCAAACATGAAGGAATGTGAAACAAACAGTGCTAATGTGCAGCAGGAGACATGGCACACAGAGGAGACAATTCATTTAATTAAGAAACAGAGTTTCAGTGTGATGGAGGATGGAGCAGAAAACAGAGTGGATGTAAAGCGAGGGGAACATGGAACACAGAAAATAAAATAACACTGAAAAGGTCAAATGTATTTTTCTGGCAAACAACTGGAGACATTTAGAGTGTGTGTTCACTTCATAATACTGTTACTACAGCTGCTCCTATTCATCTTCTTTTATTCTAACATTTAGCAGCCTTGAAAAATGTGCTGTCTGTTTCCTTTCATGAAGTGATGAGTCACCGTCATCAAACAATTGCAAACACACACATTTAATCTGAAGTTCTTGGTATACACACATGAATTCATTATTCATCCACACATCTACACATTTGTGCACATGTTTTCTGCAAACTTTTCAGTTTTCAAATTAAAGACAAAACTTTATAAATTGGACTTATATATTTGACTTATTTGACAATAACATAATAAGGTTGACATGGTTTCACAGTGTTAAATTGCATATTGCACATAGTTGAATATTGCATGTCTCCCTATAGGTAACCATAGACATATTAATGCACAAATATTATTTTAGATTTAGCAAAGTACATTTATTTATTGTATTTACACGATTCCCAAATCCCAACATATTTATCTCTTTCTGTCTTTCTGCTTAATGAAGTGACACTTTTACAATAAAATCTACCCCATCACACACATATATGGCTTTCTACCATTCAAACTCTGCTAAGCCTGCTGTGTGTTAATGTAAAACATAGCAATTTGTCAGACATACAGTGCTGTGACTTGTTTAGTGTATGTTTATTTTCATATGAATGTATGCAGTGGTTTTCAGTGTTAGAACAGCAGGTGTTCATATATCAGTATATATCATTTATCAGTAGTTCCTGTTCATGCTCATGCAGCTGTATCTGTAAACAGCTGTAAACATCTGAAGTTGACTCTCTCATGTATGTTATTTTCTTGCAGCTGCTTCACAGTAAATGCAGTGCAGTGTTTTGCATGTGTATGTATGTCAGAGCAGGTAGACTGAGTAGTCGACAGGTGTTGTGTTAAGTGACATTTTTTCTTGCTCTTGCTGTTGCACACACACACACACACACACACACACACACACACACACACACACACACACACACACACACACACACACACACATACACATACACATACACACACACACACACACACTAAAGTGCTTTCATGTATAAATTTACATGCACATCAAGAATAGACTTTGAATAATGACTGCAGTTTTCAATGTGAGCCATTGATTCATGTTTTGAATCATTCTCATACTGCTCCTTCAACCACCGTCCATGTACAGCCAGCAGGTATACTAACATACATACAGTGCTGTGTCTTTTGGCCCCCTCCTGTTATTTCATGCTTTGTGCACATGCCAATTGAAGGCCTGCACTTTAGTGACAGGTTGTGTGTGTTTGTGTGTGTGTGTGTGCGTGCGTGTGTGTGTGTGTGTGTGTGTGTGTGTGTGTGTGTGTGTGTGTGTGCGCGCGTACGTGTGACATTCTTTCATCGGCTATAGCCTCACGCTAATTACACAGAGCACCTGTGGAAATGGCCTCACAAAACAAAAGCCGAAGTGGAAGAAAGGCTGAAGAGACATAACACAGTCACAGTTGCTAAGTGCTGATTGATTTAAACATGTTGGCAAAAAGACCACTCCAATCAAATCTTATTGTCTGTGTGTGTGTAAGTGTGTCACTTCCTATATCGGTTATTAGCAGTGAGATTGTGAACTCTGGACTCTGAGCTGACAATGAGCTGACCAACATCTGATATTTGATCACTTTGTTCAAGCTATCATAATCCTCAGTTATTGATCAGCTACTGTATGTATTGGGGAACTGAGTGGATGTAAGTGAGTTTGGAAGTTTGGGGTAAATGTAGAGATTTTGTAGTGTCTTTATTTAAAGCTTCTGACTGAGTCATCATCCAAGTAAACATCCTGTCATACAAGTCATATGTGGAGCTGGACCAAGACAAAACAAAATGACGGATAAATGCAGTGTGTGTAAATGTTACGCATGGTATTGGGCTGCATGGACAGACGTGTAAAGGAACCCTCTGACTTCTTATGACGTAAGACTGCTGCAACCACTTCTGACTCACTGTGGTTTGGAGTCTTTCATGTTGTTGTTGTTATATTGCAGGTTCATTATAACTGTCAGATACTGTTGGGCTTTGACAAGCTGTACTCCTCTCCTCAAACATTAGTTAAGATAAGATAAGTTAAGATAAGATATTCATGATTGCAGCAGCAAAGTGGATAGTAAAAAAGAAGAGCATCAGTAGACAGAATAAAGGACAATAAATAAAAAGTAAGTACGTACACAAACAATAAAACAGACAACAATACTAGTAAACAATATAGAACAATAAGGTAATATTGGTGTCAAAAGATATATATATATATAATATACATATTTTAAGACTACATACAAAATGGAACTATACAAAATATTCTTATTATAAAACCATCAATAATCATAATAAATATTGTTATATTAATAAAAATGACTAGTTGTAAAGTGAAGGATGTCACATTACTTATTTACTAGCTGACTCTACAGGTCCTCTCAGCTTTGGAGAGGTTTTAGCATATTTCAACTCATTATATATCGTTTCTACATCAGCAATGTCACACTCATTAGTCTGGTTTCTAGCCCCTAAAGCCACTTTCCACTACCTGCCCAGCACCACACAGCAAACCAGTAAACACAAAATGAAGAGCTAGAGCTAAAAGAAGTGGTGAGGATGAGTTTTAGACTGACATTCATCAACTTTAACAACAACTATACAAGACGATCATACGTCAAACAAATGAAATAAATGCTACTTTAAAGGAGTTGGATCAGGATCACGAGCCCATAAATGTGATCAGGATTGAATCATTTGACTTGTAAGTGAATATTAATGACAATCACTTAAACACAGGATCTTACTAAGATGACCTTTGACCCCTGGGGCCTGTGCTCATTAGGCTCAAAGTTGTATTGTTGTGTATGTTTTCATGTGAATGCTCAGTCATATCAGTGGAAGCATCGATGTCCTCTCATTCTGTCTGTGACTTGATTAAACTAACCTGCTATTTAATTACACACACAATGTGATTACAATCACCTCTAATTTAATGAAGATGACTTATTATTTAAATGCAGTGCCTTCCTTCTTTTCTCTTCATGGTAATAATATCTTCTTATGTCCGTCAGCTTCCAGCTAATTTTTTCTTCTTCTTCTACTTTTCTCAAACCGGTTGTCTCCAATTAGCAAGAGAAAGGACACACTCCATTAAATGAGTCCATATTTGATCTTATAGCCCCCACACACCCACACCCACCCACCACCTCCCGCTAACACCCTTTTTAGTTCTTATTGCGTAAGAGAATAAACAGTTTTGTAGGGGTGGGGGGAGGTGTGTGTATCTGTGTTTCTGTGTGTGACTTTCAAGGACACAAACAAGAGTTAAGACCAGTGGTGTCAGTGGTGTACTTGCTGCTGTATGAGGCTTTCTGTTTCACACAAAGCAAGAAAATTGAGCTGTATGGCTGTAACTATTGCTGTAACGCTGTTGCCGGTATTTAAAAATGCCGGGTTTGATTCTTGTGTGGGACGGCTCATGACTCTTCCAGTGACTCTCTGACCAATCAGTGGCCACTGAGAGCCGATACTACATTTAGTATCGGCTCGGCTCGCTTGGAACCTCACCAGAGCAGGTACTAAAAAAGGACCAGGTACCAGGTGCTATCCCTAGTGGAAACGCAAAAAAAACTGAAGCGAGCCGAGTCGAGGCGAGTCGTGCTGGAACTGTGTAGTGTGTGTGTGTGTGTGTGTGTTTGTGTGTGTGTGTGTGTGCAGTAGAGAAATCAGAATTTTTTAAAAGCATGCAGTTATTTCAGTGATTGTCTTGGTTTCATTGCAGGGACTTGCAAGGCACTGGTGAAACCTGGGACAGTTGCATTGTGGGTGGGTGGCAGCAGGGAGAAGGGGGCTGGGCATCCCTGTGATAGACCCAGGGGCCCCTGGAGATGAGAGGCAGGGAACCCTGTGCTGCTAATTAAAGTAGACCCTGGTTAAAGGAAAGCTTTGGATCAACAGTATGTATGTGTGTGTGTGTGTGTGTGTGTGTGTGTGTGTGTGTGTGTTAGTGTGTGTGTGTGTGTGTGTGTGTGTGTGTGTGTGTGTGTGTGTGTGTGTGTGTGTGTGTGTGTGTGTGTGTGTGTGTGTGTGTGTGCCCATGCTATGTATACGCGTGTACGTGTGCATGTGTGTGTGCTCTCACCAGCAGCAGTGCTTCAGAGAATAAATTACAGCTTCTCCTTGAGGGTCTGAAGGGGACTGCATGAATTTCACAGCTGAACAATCATCAGCCCCCCCCCCCCCCCACCCAGCCCCCACCCCCCGACACACATCCACACACACATTTACTGACACATACACAAATTAAAAATGTGTACACACACCAACAGCCCGCCACCATGCTGCTGAATGTGTCACAATTGTGATAAACTGAAAACATCTAGAATAGTCTATGAGAAGCTGGATTTTCTTTTCTCTTGTTATTTCAGCTGAAACACAGATGTGGTTGATTGTTCTTTGGAGAGTAAAAAGAAAAGTCTGCACACCATAGGAGCTCTCATGCAGGTAAAATGTAATAAAGCATGACGTTTCGAGCCATACTGGCTCTTCTTCAGATGCTAAATAAAAGACTGAAAGGTTGATTGTTCTTTGAGCTTAACTTAAACACACCTACTCACTTCAACAATGTAACTCCAGTGTGGGAGGCATATTTATTGTGTATGTGTGTGTAGGCTAAAGTGTGTGTGCGTGTGTGTGTGTGTGTGTGTATATGTTTGTCTGTGTGTGTCAGGAAGAAAGAGGATGGTGTTGATGAGCATAGAAATATTTGTACTGCTTTTAAAGCTGTATGTGTGTGTGTGTGTGTGTGTGTGTGTGTGTGTGTGTGTGTGTGTGTGTGTGTGTGTGTGTCTGTGTGTGTATATGTTTGTCTGTGTGTGTCAGGAAGAAGGAGGATGGTGTTGATGAGCATAGACATATTTGTACTGCTTTTAAAGCTTTATGTGTGTGTGTGTGTGTGTATGTGTGTGTGTGTGCATAGGTGATTCCCACATTTAGTGAATCAAGCTTGTCTTCTGTCATCTCTTGTTAATCTGTAGTTTGTAATGTAGTGTTCAACAAATATAAAAGCAGTATTTAGCATTAGAGACATTATACAGAGCTAATGAGGTTGCCATGTAAGATTCTAATTGTTTGTGCTAAACTAGGATGAACAAAGATTAAACCAGATGTTCATTAATCAATGAATTAAAATAAAATAATGGCATTGTCTCTTTTAAAACTGAGAATAGAATAGAATATACTTTATTGTTTAAATTTAGAAGTGAAAGTTAAAAAAGGCGTTATATGAGATAGTATAACTATAAAAATTAAAAAAAAAAAAGTACTTAAACTAAAAAGAAAGTGACAAACAAAATATACACACACATACACACACACAAGAGATTCCACATGCTGCTGTTCATTATTGCACAATTTCCCTTAATACTGAACAAAAAAGTCAACAAAATCTACAAAATCAGGTTTTGGAGCATTAAGAACAAATGATCATAACACGTTTTGTGTTCTGTAACTACTCGTACCGTTGGAAACTGCATTTGTTTGAAAGAATTATAATCTTCCAAGTTAGCCACATTAACAATAATAATTCATTAAAGTTAACTTCAGATAACAGTTTAATTGAATTATTTGATGTCGTCTTTGTTTGGAGTTGGTATCAGAGAGTAGAAGAATAAAAAGAAGATCTGGTACAGACAAAGTCACCTCATCATTCTCATCAGTAATGGCATCTTAAGTGTTAGTTACATTTCTTCATTTTTCTCCCTCGCCCATTCAATTTTCCCTGCACCATTTCCATGATTTAGCGTCCTTTATCCTGTTCTTATAGTGCATCAGCTGTGAGAGGATGTAATGTGGCCCTCGCACAGACAACATCTGCCCTCTTGGAGATGACTGTTGTCTGCATCAGAGCTCCTCATACATTCTATAGCCACACATGCTGATTTCATTTGACTGATAAGATTTCTCCATGCGCAACTATATGAGGAGATTCTAACTTGTTTTAATTATAGTGCTGTCTATACTTTACATGGTGAGATGATAATGATCAGAGAGAATGAAAGCTCTTTAACTTGATCACATCTGGGATTTCTCTCTTTAAAGTGGAGAAGAAGCTGTACTCTAATGTATACAGTGTGGTTTCTAGAAACATGTTCTGCACTGCTGACAGCTGACTGAAATAACTTTACATATTTAGAGGAAAGTTGTGGTTTTTTCAGTCAAGTCAATAGAGTTGTGGAGTAGGGGGAGTTATGAGTTAAGAAAAAGTCAAGTCAGTTCATGGTTTAAGCCTGTTTACATAAAAACATAAAGAGAAAGGTTAACTGTGTGACTCCCAAGAAACATTTCTGTAAGAAATCTCAGTCTCATAGCTTAAAGTTATACTGAACTAATCATATTAAACAGTTTCTGACATTTATCTCAACATCTGCCAAAAAACACAATAAAAAATGTTCATGTTATGTTAAGGAAAACTGTGGATATGAAATAAAATTGTAAATTTATTTAGATGTTGGTCATCACATGAACTGCAGCTTAACTAAACAGTGGCTTCACCAATCAGACATGGTAAATAGACTGTACTTATATAGCACTTCTCTAGTCTTTTTGACCACTCAGCGCACTTTTACACTACATGTCACATTCACCCATTCACACACTGATGACAGGAGCTACCACACCTGCTCATCAGGAGGAGACTAACATTCACGGTTAAGTATCTTGCCCAAGGACACATCAACATGTGGACTGGAGGAGCCGCTGGGAATCGAACCACCGATCGGTGGACGACCGCTCTACCTCCGGAGCCACAGCCACCTACTGCTAAATGTAAAGGCTTTCATACATCACTATAATAAAGTTATGCCACTTAGTTACACTGAACTCGCTAGTATTGTTTACTTAAAAAAAAAAAAAAAAAGAGACGCAATTTCAAATGAAAAATGAATACATGAAGTTTGGCATTACTATGAGAACCTTTGGTTATTTAGTGGGCAGGAATCTCCCGTAATTATCATTTGTTTCATGTGCAGTCAAATAAAAACAATATAAATGTGGCTCATTCTTTATTGTAATAGCCTCATCATTTTTCACTGGTAATGAAACATTAGTGCAGAGAGGTCCTTGTGCATTATGGAATTTATGCATTTTTAACACATCTAAAGCTCCGGTCCTCAGTTACCTGTAGTATGACAGTACAGAGAGCCCCCCCCCCCCCCCCCCCCCTTCCATGAATACACAGAGGAACACAAGCACACATTAATGTACTTGGCATGCACGGACACGTGAACTGTGAACATGCAGGCAAATATTTTAACACACACTTTGTTCTTCTTCAGACACCCTGCTGTCTGTGCTGTGTCCCCGAGGCTGGCCTTCATGCCCTCAGGTCCTGATGCTGCCCTACTTTCCCTGTTGACACACACACACACACACACACACACACACACACACACACACACACACACACACACACACACACACACACACACACACACACACCCGTCCCTAAAGTGCAGGCCTTCAATTGGCATGTGCACAGAGCATGAAATAACAGGAGGGGGCCAAAAGACACAGCACTGTATGTATGTTAGTATACCTGCTGGCTGTACATGGACGGTGGTTGAAGGAGCAGTATGAGAGAGATGTGGAGGCGGTCCAGCAGACAGGCCCAGTGTGATTAATACAGTGTTTACACCCGGGGTGCCGGCATCCTCTGTCCCGTTAATCTGTCCCACTGACGACTTTGCTGAGCTTAATGTGAAATGAGGCGTGTAGTCGAGTCGTTTATCATCCAGCCTGATGAGAGGTCAGGCAGACTGCAGCATCAGCCAATGGATGCCATTCAGAACCTCTAGCAAACCACCGAGATTAATCAGGAACTCATAAAGTCCAAAAAATCTTACAGTATAATATCCCAGTTTAACCTATTAAGTAAGTCTTTTATTTTTCTATTTAATGTCAATAATTACTATCACTATGTAAAATGAGCACAGGATTGGCAGAATGATTCCACTCTGTGATATGTAGAGGTTTATAAAGAGAGACAAAATGAAAGGACCATTCTTGTGTTTTCCATGTTTTAGCCTAGCAGTCACATGGACCTGTACTATGGACCAGTGCAGAGCAATGTGTGTTCAATTTGCTTTACATGACATTTATTAGCGTTGCAGTGAAATTAAAACAAACCAACACTCACTGACTGTAAAGAAAACATTCTAATCTGTGTGTAATATTTAGAAAAATGGTTTGCAGTTATAATACAAAACAGGCTAAGCTAACTGAAGCCAAAAAAGCACCAGGTTTATTCTGATGAATAGCATATTTGTTAGAGAATGTGTACCACTAAAGTACTGCTTCAGATAAGGAGGGTCCTGCTCTTGTTTTATAGAGGGGTCATATGTCAAAATGTAAGTTTGAGAGCCTCATTATTTTATTTATGTAAGTTTTATTTTATAAAACTAGTATTCAATGGTACATTTCTGGGTCTCAGTGTAAAATATGAAGCTGCCAGATATAGTCAGTAGTAAAGAATGTACTTAATGCACCTTTAAGATTTGACACCAGCTTATTCAGCCCATGCTGTATTTGAGACTTCTTGTCCTTCTATGCAAAAATGTCTTTTAAAATGCTGAAAACAGGACTCAGTTATGTAGAATATGTCAAGCTTTGGTGTGAAAGTGAAATGTTTAAAACATTTCTTTTCAATGTGTTAGATGTTGCTCTCCAGTCACAAACTAAAATAGTGTTGATGCTTTGTACAGCTGTTTGATATTAGTCATATATGGACCTGCAAAGCTTTTAAACACTTAATAACTGGGATCTGCTGCAGGCTCATTTTTTCACATCTATCTCTTTATTGTAGCCTTCAGTTCTATTATAAAGCAGCATTGTACAAATATTCGACTTTACTGTCAGTGTGGTGAGATATTTAGCTATAAAATAACATGTGTTATTCATCATCGTGGGTGTGGGGGTGGGGGTGGGGGGGGGGGCGGCTGTAACAGTCAGCATTTGCATTCACAGTGTTCCATGTGACAGAGGAAGGCAGTTGTGATGTGTGAGACGTGACTTTGAGGGATCACAGAACGTGGAGGGCGTGTCTGTGCTGTTGGTATTTTTAACACAGAGCTTCAGAGGTATACATGCAGTCTACCTGTTTGCTTCTCTCCTCCCAGCAGGGCCACGGTGCAGGCAAGCTAAATGGATTATAGCGAGGATGTGGCTGCACAATACTCTCTACCTTGTCTGTTCTATACCCTGCAGACTCCAGACTGTGTGTGTGTGTGTGTGTGTGTGTGTGTGTGTGTGTGTGTGTGTGTGTGTGTGTGTGTGTGTGTGTGTGTGTGTGTGTGTGTGTGTGTGTGTTTCAGTGGTGTGTATGCAGACGTAAAAAAAAAAAAAAAAATCCCTCAAATGACTGAGTCCATGTTGTATATTCTTTGTTTTTGTTTGTTATGTAGTGTCTTCAGTAGAGGTAAAGTGTCTAACCCTCTTCATCATTAAATAACTCTTTTAATAGAGTGATGTGTGTAATCATGACAGACAATCCAAGAGTGGAACTGACTTTAAGAACAAGAGCAGCTCAGATAAACACTTACTCAGCAGTATCATCACTTGTGTGCAGTCCGTGGTTCAGCATCAAATAACTAAGAAACAACTAAGACCCCACATTTGATCCAGAGTTCTGCTGACCAAACATGAGGAAGCTTATGTTTTATTTTTTATTATTTTCACCCAAAGAAGAAATGTATGAAGTAAAAAAATTGAATGAAAATAATAATAAAAAAACCCGAATTAATCGCACATGTTTCTTTCATTAATCGTGATGCATTGCTTCTTTTCTTCTTCATATTGAAGTTTGTAATAATGGATATTTTAAATGTAAGATTGCAGAATTCATGTAGAATCAACACCAAGGAAATATTTAGTTAAATAATGTTCAAGCTCCTCCTACCTCAGGCTTCAGTGTAGACCTACCCTCGCCTCTCTCCACATATCCTACTTCTGACTGTGAAATCTTCTCAGCAGGTAGAACAACATGGTTAATGACCCACACAGTGACATTATAAAAAGAAGACGTGATGTGCAAATGAGCGATAGAAAAAAACATTTGTGTGTGTGTGTGTGTGTGTGTGTGTGTGTGTGTGTGTGTGTGTGTGTGTGTGAGTCCCGTGCCACATGACCATTATCACCCTTATCTAAATCCGCCATTAACACTGGCTGCAGCTGGATACTATTTTGCGGGACAGCTTTCATTATGTTTTAATATTATGTGACCATGTCTGTATCACAGATCTACAGGAAATGATGCTAGATCCTCTTCATCGGTTTCTATCACACACAGTAGTAACGTTTAAGTTCACACAGAGCTTACACTAAAGGTTTTGTATGTACTACTGTGTCACATAATTGTGCTGTAGAGTCACCATCTACTTTGTTGCATTATTTGTGCTGCTCATTGGTTGGAACCCTCTTCAGTCCAGTGTGTATCAACTGGTTTAAAGTGAAGTAGTTTATCATGCACATGTGATAGTATGTACTGGGCATGAAACTTTGTGCTCTTTCTCTCTCTTTTTGTACTTTTTGCAGTTTAGATGTTTTGTTCTCGACTCTTGGCAGTGTTAATGGATACATTTATGCGTGTCTGACCCTTTAAAGACCACAGCACTTCATTTCCAGCTTGATATTTTTCTGACCACGACGGTTAAATCTATATTCGTGGAAGCTAACAACTCCCTCCTACATACCATGAAAGGCAAACTTCTCTGCTGTGCTGCCACTGTAATAAACAACCTGGCTCAGCTCCAGTATTGAATACTGAATGCTGGAGCCTCTTTGTGGACTCATTTGCTGCCATTTTTTTTACCCAAACAAGCTTCATGTAATTGCGAGTCATATTCAGCCTGAGCTGTGAAATGTACTTATATATATATATATATATATATATATATATATATATATATACTTATACAGTATTCACAGACAGTTCACCTTGGAAACGCTCTTCTTTACTTCACATCTCTTCAAGCTCACTCTCAGTGTAAATTCACACTGTGTGTTTGGGTCATCACAGGTTTGAGGGCAAAATTGAAGCCTCACACACATTTCTCGCCAATGTTTGCTCATACAAAACAAACAGTTTGATACTGATGTTCAGCTGTAACCTCGTCTTAACACAATAATGCATGATGTCACGTATAATCCAGTGTGTGAATGCACAGAAATGCATGGATGATCCTAATGCACTGACAGGATGTGTGGCCTGATGACATTAAGCGTGAATAAACAGATAGAGATGGATGGATGCCAGTCTGAGCTAATGGGTTATATTATCAGTTGCCACTGTTATCATTTACCCTCAAATGCTACAGTGTATTTTCCTCTTTGTCTGAAGCTCAGTGGAAATGTTTACCGTGCTGCATCGTTTTTTTGCTCACTTGAAGGTCACTCTGTTCAGTTACAAGCCGAGCAGAGCTCATAAACAAGTGACATGAACTGAGAGTGTGTGTGTGTGTGTGTGTGTGTGTGTGTGTGTGTGTGACATTAAATGTCAACATTTAATACCCTTACTGTAGGTTCAGACTGTGTTTTTACTGCCTATACACTACACTCCATGTTAGTCATTTTGTAATGCTTACTTTTGAGTAATGGCGGGCCTATTCTCACCACACATCCATTATTCCTCCTGGTCCCTATCAGCTTAAAAATCCATGTGTAGAATTTAGTGGCATCTAGCAGAACAGACTGGGAAGAAATGTAATATAATATTCATAAGTATGTTTTAATTTGTGTATAATCAGTTAAAAATAAGAATCGTTAGTCCTTTATATCACCAGAGGAAGCAGGTCCTCTTCCACAAATACTACAATGTTGCACTGCCATATTTCTACAGTAGCCCAAAATGGACAAACCAAACACTGACTCTATAGAGGGCCTGAAGTGTTTTTCACAAGGTTGGTGGCTATCTGTAGATGCTACTACTAAATCCTGGACACTGCACCTTTAACTCCTCCAGCTTCATATTTACATAAGACGTTTCAAATACTCTTAATTCACAAACAGTACCTGTGGTAGCTTTATTGTTATTATTATGAGGGTCAGACAACAATATAATGATATTTAGATAACACTCCCTGAGCCATAAGAACATTTAAGACAATTAAAAACAATTTAAGACATAAATTAAAAAAAAGAATAATCTATAAGGGCAATAAAGTGTGATATGCAATATAAAAAGGTGCAAACACAGCAAAAAGCAGCAATGCTTGTTGTAACAGTTGCCAATATGTAAACAACTGAAACTATTTAACGCACATTGCTCTTATTTTGAAATAAAGGGCACAGGAACAGAAGATTGATGTGATTGGTTGGCGTACCATTACTAGTGTACATTTAAAGCCGATGAAGGTTTTTCTTCTTCAGTTGATCTTTTTCCAAAATGAATGTTTCTTTTGTGTGATCAGTGTCAAAACACCTGAGTTAAGTGGCTTAAACGATTGAAGTTAAGTGTGAGCTTGTTTCATACAGTTTATTTACTTGAATCTATTTCTTTCTTTTAGTTCAGTGTTTTTATGACAGCATTTAACACATTATATTTACTCCAGCACTGTTGTGTGAAAACCACCTCCAAAATGTTTTTATGAGCTAAGATAAGAGCCGTTTTTCATCTTTGTGATGATGCGTTTTTTTATAGATAATCCAGTTATTTTTAATTAGTTTATTCAACTGAAATATTAGAATAACTTTCTCTGCAATAGAAATCA